>NW_017676431.1:0-32154 GCF_001879085.1 Nicotiana attenuata
GTCAAATTCGACCCCATACAGTTAGTCCCTCCGCTCGTCGGGGTCGCAGCGAGATGCAGTTCTCGATGGGCGGAATCGATGCTCGTCAGGGAGTTGACTTGTCAAGGATTGTGACGTGACAGGTAGGAGACAGTAATCATAACTGTCAGAGCGTCGAAACGAAACGCCTTTCTCTGTATGACGTCAGCGTTCGCATGTGTCATCATTGTGCGTATTCTCGAGGTAGGAAATCAGATGCTTTTGGCGCTTGGTTTCCCGTGCTGACTCGAAGCCTGCCTCTTCGATTCTGGCGCCACCCAACCCTATAAATAGGGGAAAGATTTAACCTGATTCGAACTTTGGCCATTTGTAAGAGTATTCCAACCCTTCAGTGTATATTTTCGCATTCTGGTACTTTTTCCTTCGATCGAAAATTTCCTTCTTCTTCGTTGTGCTGTGTGCAACTCTTTCTCAACCGAAATCATGCCTAAACCTCGCCGAAATGACGAGAGGGTCCCGGTGGCTGCTCCATCGAACGTGCCGCCGCCTTCCGATGGTGGAGAGGTGGAGGAAGAAGAGGACATCGGTCCTCTTACGGTGGAAGCGCTACTGCCAAAGCATCCTTCGTCTCGAAGAGATTTCAGCAAGGACTCTCCCACTCCGACTCCGGTGCATTCCTACTCGCTGCAAAATCACTTAGACGATCTCCGTATGAAGTACGACATACCTGCCCACATAGAGACGGTTCCAGCGGGGAGAGATCACGTAGATGTTCACAGGCCAGGGTACTGTGCCTTTTATGAATACCCCATTTTGATTGGTTATGGCCTTCCTCTTTTTCCTTTTGTGGAGGAGCTTTGCCGATTCTATAACGTGTGTCCGGCTCAATTTACGCTGTATACCCTGAAGGTGCCTCGGCTACTGACCAAGTATGCGGAGTTGGTCGGATGTGAGGTCATAATTCATCACCTCTTACAATTGTTCAGTGTTGGTTATCTGAAAGGGACCATGGTGCATTTAAGAAGCCGTGGTACGAAAGGGTTGGTGGTCAAAACTGAAGACCGAGCGAGTCATGGATTCTGGCGTAAATATTTCTTCATTAAGACCGAGCATGTGGTCTCTAACCCTGCCGGATTCCCAGAGAGGTGGAATTCGAAACGTAAGTATTGCAGTTTGTTAAGTTCCTTGTTATTTGTTACTGTTGCAATTCTAACTTTTGTATTGCAGCCATGGCTCGTCCGCCCCAGCCCGTCCCCAATCTCAGGAGATGGGTTGCCGCTTGCTTCCCCATGTGGGAGAGACCCGTACGTGGCCTGCCTTCATGCAGCGCTATGGCCCCAAAGTCCCTTCAGGTAGATTTCTAATTTTTATCTTGTAAATTTTGCAACCCTGCTTACTTCTTTTTATGGCAACAGGTCGAGGTGCTTCTAGGAAGAGGGCGCCAGTCCCTACTCTCAAGCGATCCGACGTTGCCTCGGATGCTCATGATATATTAATCGAGACTGTCCGAGAGGGTCTCCCTCCAGCTCCTTTACAGGGGGCTACGTCTGCGACCATAGTCATGGGGGAGTCGGCATCGTTGGCACCGGCCCTGCAACCCGTGGACGAGTCTTCCAATGGCGAGGAATCGTTAGAAAGAAAATGGAGGAGGCTTGAGAAGGGCAAGGGGGTGGCCACCGAAGCCGAATGAAGTGGGGCACCTCGAACGACGCACAGACCTGCATTTATGGCCGACGCCATTCTATCTGTGAGGTCGGCTCAACAGAGGAGTGTCGCTCCCGGTACTAGTTCTGTGCGTGCCGTTGAGGGGGGGGTCATCGACCAACGTCGAAGGACCTGGAGAGGAAGCTGAGAAGTCGGACTCTGACATCGCCCAGGAGGATGTTGATGAGTTTGTGGGTGGTCTTACCCATGTGGAGATGACGACGGATGGGTCCGACCGTCATATTATGATTCCGGGGGCTTACAACTTGTTGCTGAATAGTGAGCAGGCTGCTTCGGCCCTTACCCTGCTATGTGCCGCCCCTGAGAGCAAGACGCTCAGTACTGTAAAAGATGCGGAGCTGTCACGAAGGGTTGCTGGCATGGCTTTACAGGTAATCTTTATCCCCTTTCTCTCTTCTACGTATTGTAAGAATGACCAGAGGCGTGCTTATTTCTGCTTTTCTTTTTAGACCCTCGTTTTGGAGGTGGAGAGGGGACGCCGTGAGCAAAAAAGGACGGCCCTCTACAAAAAGATGCTGAAGAAGTATCGAAAATATCGCTCTAAGCACCGAGCGGTGGTCGACCCCTATCAGCAGGACCCCGAGTTCCAAGTGTTTTGCGAGGGGCTTGAACAGAGGCAGGCCCAGTTGGAGCGCAGGGGGGTTGAGCTGGAAGAGACGGATAGTGAGCTGATGAAGGCCGTGGCCCGTAACAGCGAGTTGGAGGAGCTCCTTAGGGCGAAAGATGACGAGCTCGAACTGAGTCCTGGGGTGGCGGCGGAGAACGTCGACCTGCAGCGGAGGGTGGTGGATCTGACCGCCGAGCTCGACGCCAGGATGGCGGAAATCAATGGACTTTCTCAGCCTTCCTCATCTCGTCCCTCGTCTGGTCAGCGTACACGCCGTAGTGCGCATGAGATGTGGATTTTTGCAGAGGCTAAACTCGACGTGTATAGAGAGCTTCATGCTGAGGGCCGGGCGACGGAGGAGGAAGTTCAGGCACGGCAAAACGAGGCTCGCACTGCTCGTGAAGCTTGTGGGTATTACCCCGACTCTCCCGATGGGGAGGGTCCTGCTTCCGAAGACGTCAATCGCCTCGACTCAGGTTCTTGGTATAATGACGTTTATCTCCCAGGGGGTGACGAGTAGTTACAAATTTGCATAATGTATATTTTTGGCTTGTGGAATGTATTGGAGCCCGTCCGTGGGGGCGAATGTAAATATATTTTTGCTATAATATAAACTTTACTTTTGCTGCTTCGTCCATTTGTTGCCTTTCCCTTCTTGGGTTTTCTTTTATAATGCTTTGCCTCCGTAAAGGTTGCTTTTGTTGTTTGTTAAAAAGGTCGTGTCGTGGTTCGAGCGAGGTCGAACTGACATTGATGGTCTTAGCCAGTAGGATGTTGCTTCGACTGTCGTCGAAGTAGCATCCGTCGTAGTTCGAACGAGGTCGAACCGATGTCGATGGCCTTAGCCATTAGGATGTTGCTTCGACTGTCGTCGAAGTGATATCCGTCGTGGTTCGAACGAGGTCGAACTGATGTCGATGGCCTTGGCTATTAGGATGTTGCTTCGACTGTCGTCGAAGTGATATCCGTCGTGGTTCGAACGAGGTCGAACTGATGTCGATGGCCTTGGCTATTAGGATGTTGCTTTGACTGTCGTCGAAGTGATATCCGTCGTGGTTCGAACGAGGTCGAACTGATGTCGATGGCCTTGGCCATTAGGATGTTGCTTCGACTGTCGTCGAAGTGATATCCGTCGTGGTTCGAACGAGGTCGAACTGATGTCGATGGCCTTGGCCATTAGGATGTTGCTTCGACTGTCGTCGAAGTGATATCCGTCGTGGTCCGAACGAGGTCGAACTGGTGTCGATGGCCTTGGCCATTAGGATGTTGCTTCGACTGTCGTCGAAGTGATATGCGTCATAGAATGGAGATTAACTCTTGTTCGTGTAATGGAGATTAACTCTTGTTCGTGTAATGGAGATTTCTGCTCGTACAATGGAGGATTTTGTTCATTCAATGGAGATTTTTGTTCATTCAATGGAGAATTCTATACATACAATGGGGAACTGTTCATACAATGGAGAATAACTAGTGTAGTCCCTTCATTATATTGGCCTACGGACCGTGTCGATTGGCCGGTATGATGAATCTGCGCTCTGGTGCCACCGGGTATCCCCTTTGCCGCCTCGTTAAAAACCTCCCCGAGAAAACCCGATTGGGACAAAACACGGGTCAGGGAAAAAGAGTACGACTTAGGAGATGCCTTTCAGAAGTGGAAATATTTGAGGTGGGCGACGTTCCAATTGTTTTGGAGTGGTTTTCCCTCCATTGTTTCTAGTTGGAACGCTCCTTTGTTCGCCGCTGCTATGATTTTGTATAGTCCGTCCCAGTTGGTCCCTAACTTTTCCTCATTCGGGTCTTTCGATGCCAGTGTTTTGGCTTTGAGGACGTAGTCGCCGACTTTGAGCGATCTTACTTTGGCTTTCTTGTTGTAGTATCTTTCTGCCTGCTGTTTTTGGGCTGTCATTCTTATATGGGCCATGTCTCTTCGTTCTTCGGCTTCGTCTAGATCTTGCAACCTACTTTCGTCGTTGTCTGCCCCGCTGGCATGGGAATATCTCAGGCTTGGTTCCCCGATCTTGACGGGTATGATTGCATCGATCCCGTAGACCAGTGAGTACGGTGTTTCTCCCATGCTGGATTTGGGCGTAGTCCGGTATGCCATAATACTTCAGGTAGTAATTCGGGCCATAGCCCTTTAGCTTCCTCGAGCTTCTTTTTCAATATGTTCAATATTGTTTTGTTGGAAGACTCGGCTTGGCCGTTAGCGGCGGGATGATACGGAGTGGAGAGTATCTGCTTGATGTGCCATTTCTCGAATAACTCAGTCGTTTTCCTACCGATGAACTGGGGCCCATTGTCACAGCTGATTTCTTTGGGGATGCCGAAACGGCATATGATATTTTTCCATATAAAGGCGATGACCTCTTGCTCGCGTATTTGTGCGTACGCACCTGCTTCCACCCATTTAGAAAAATAGTCAGTTAAAACTAAAAGAAAGCGTACCTTTCCTCGTCCTGCTGGCAGGGGGCCGATTATATCCATTACCCACTTTATGAAAGGCCATAGCGAGGTGACTGAATGGAGGAGCTCCCCCGCCTGGTGTATCATGGGGGCGTACTTTTGGCACTGCTCGCATCTTCGACATAATCTGCTGCCTCTTTTTTCATGGTAGGCCAGTAATAAACGACGCGGATGAGGCATCGGACGAGGGCACGGTTTCCTGTATGGGCGCCGCAATGGCCCTCGTGCACCTCTTCTAATACTTGTCTTGTTTGATGCGGCCCGAGGCACTTAGCGAGGGGACCACCAAACGTTCTTTTGTAGAGGTCATGATTTATCAGGCTGTATTGGGCAGCTTGCACCCGGAGCTTCTTGGCTTCTTTTTTGTCGTGTGGGAGTGTTCCGTCCTGCAGATAGGATACAAACTGGTTGCGCCAGTCCCAAGTCAAGTTTAAAGAGAATACCTCGACGTGGTCGACGGCCGAATGGAGGAGGGTGACCATATTTTCTTTGTTGATATTCTTGGTGGCCGCGGCTAGCTTGCTAGGCTATCTGCCTCGACGTTTGTTGCCCTGGGGATTTGCTCGAAGCGACATTCGTCGAACTCAGGCATCAGCTTATGGATTTCTGATTGGTATTTTTGTAGCCTTTGCTCTTTGATTTGGTAAGTCCCAGTTATTTGGTTTACGACGAGTTGAGAGTCGTAGTGGAGGATGAGTCGACGGGCCCCGTATTTGATGGCTAATTTCATACCAGCAATCACAGCGTCATACTCGGCCTCGTTGTTAGTCATCTCGGGGCATCGTATGGACTGGCGAATTACTTCATCCGTGGGGACTTCGAGGACGAGTCCCAGTCCCGATCCCGAGGCATTCGCAGCGCCGTCAGTGTAGAGGGTCCAGAGGTCAGTGTTGGTAGAGGCGCGGAGGGCCTCTTGTTCCACCTCTGGCAATATCCCCGCACTGAAGTCGGCGACAAAGTCGGAAAGTACCTGCGACTTGATGGCGGTTCTTGGATGGTAGGTTATGTCATGTTCGCTGAGCTCTATGGCCCATTTGGCGAGCCTACCCGAGAGTTCGGGTTTATGTAGGATGCCCCTTAGGGGGAAGGTTGTTATTACTTTTATGGGATGGCATTGAAAATAGGGTCTAAGCTTTCGTGAAGCTACGACCATCGCCAGGGCTAACTTTTTTAGGTGTGGGTACCTCACCTCGGCATCTATTAAAGTTTTGCTGATATAATAAATAGGTGATTGAGTACCTTTGTTTTCGCGGACTAAGACAGTACTGACAGCGACTTCGGATACAGCCAGGTACACAAGTAGACACTCGCCTGGGTCTGCTTTGACGAGCAGTGGCGGTGAAGATATATATGCTTTTAGTTTCTTTAGGGCCTCGATGCATTCCTCGTTCCATTGTAGCCCATGATCTTTCCTCAGCACACTGAAGAACTTGTGGCATCTGTCCGAGGACCGTGAGATGAACCTTGATAGGGCGGCTATTCGCCCCGTCAGTTTCTGTACCTGCTTCTTGCTGTTCAGAACCTCAGGTATTGTGTCTATGGCCTTGATCTGGTCCGGGTTGACTTCGATACCTCGTTGTGATACGAGAAAGCCTAGAAATTTTCCCGAGGCCACGCCGAAGGTGCATTTTTCTGGGTTCAACTTCATCCCGTACTGCCTCAGTATCTCGAAGGCTTCTTTCAAATGATCGATATGGTCCTCCTTCTTTGCCGATTTTACTAACATGCCATCGATATAAACCTCCATTATCTTGCCGAGCTTTTCCTTGAACATCTTGGTGAACCTTTGGTATGTTGCTCCTGTATTTTTGAGTCTGAAGGGCATCACTTTATAGCAGTACGTCCCTTGGTGGTGATGAAAGTTGTCTTTTCTTGGTCCTCTTCGGCCATTAGGATTTGGTTATAGCCGGAGTAGGCGTCCAAGAAACTTAGCAGTTCGTGCCCTGCTGTTGCGTCGATCAGCTGGTCAATATGGGGCAATGGGAATGAGTCTTTTGGGCATGCCTTGTTCAGATCGGTGAAGTCTACGCACATTCTCCATTTCCCGTTTTTCTTTTTAACTATGACCACAATGGCGACCCATTGGGGGTATTTCGATTCTCTGATGGAACCGTTGGCTAGTAGTTTGTCCACTTCTTCACAGACTGCCTCGTTAATTGCGGCGTTGAATTTCCTCCTCATCTGCCATACGGGCGGATAAAGTGGGTCGACGTTCAGCTTGTGAGTGGCATTGTCTTTTGGGATCCCCGGCATATCTGAATGAGAGAAGGCAAATAGATCTGCATGGTTAGTTAAGAATTCGTGGTACTTACCTGGGTCGGAGAGGTTGTGCCCGATATAGGCTTTCTTTGTATTGTTGGTATCATCCAGCTGGACCGGGTCGAGGTTCTCGACTGTAGCTTTGCAAGCTTCTACAACATCTGGGTCCCTAATGACCTCTGCCTGCGGGTTGATTTTAGTTCCCGACATGGCTGATTGTTATGCTTCCGTGCTTGCTCCCTTCAATTGTTTGGTATGTGTACAGTCTTGGGCGATCCAATAGCATTCCTGGGCGATACGTGGCTCACCTCGAATGCTGAATATTCCCCATGGGGATGGAAATTTGATTACTTGATAGAAGCTCGAGGGAACGGCTCGCATGGAGTGTATCCATGGACGCCCTATGATGACATTGTAGGCCGTTTCCTGATTCATGACGGGGAATGTGGTTTCCAGCATGATTCCCCCTGCCAAGACTGGCAGTGATATTTCTCCGGAGGTTCGCTCTACTGCATTGTTAAAACCCGTTAGTGTTATGCAACTGCGGTATTATCTTTTCTTCGAGCCTCATTTGCATGAGAACTCTTGGGTGGATAATACACGCGCCGCTTCCGTCGTCTATCATGATTCTTTTCACATCAGTATCAGCAATGCGTACAGTTATAACTAAAGCATCGTAATGAGGGAAAGACAAACCGTCGGTATCAGACTTATCGAAGGTGATACTGTTTTCGAAGTCATCATATCATTCGTGAGCGATCGTGCGCTTCAACTTGTGTGTGGTTGTGAACTTTACATGATTTATTGTTGAGTCATCGCCGCCACCGACGATCATCTGTATGGTACGTGCTGGAGAAGGTGGTTTTGGTGGTCCTTGGGATTGGTCGCGTCCTCTGGCGAAATTAGCCCTTCCTTTATCGCTGAGCAGCTCCTTCAGGTATCCCTGGTTCAGCATTCTGACCACCTCCTGTCGTAGACCTATGCAATCTTCGGTCTTGTGTCCTCTTTCCTGATGGAATTGGCATAGGACGTTCGACCTCCTTGCACTAGGGTCTGATTTCATTTTTTGTGGCCACTGCACCTTCGTGCCCAACTTCTCCAGCGCGTACACTATTTCTGAAGGGGAGACACAAAAGTTATGAGCAGATAATAATGTGGGCATACCTCTTTCATTTCGAAGCGGGGCGACATGTCGCGGCACGACATCTGGATGCCTTGGAGGAGGCGGATTGGGAGTTCTAACGTAGGGCTGATGCCTTTCTCTGTTGAAGCGTGGGAGCTGTTCCCGCCGCCCGTCGTTGCGTCGATCCCTCCTTACCTCTGACTGTACTGACGTTAGTCGTTAGGTTGGACCGTTTAGATCGTCTTCATCCGCTCTTACTTCGGCGCAGTAGGCATTGTGAATCTCTTCCCACGTGGTGGGGGATACTTCATGAGTCTATTGAGCAGCTTCTTGGTTGCTTTTGATCCGTCTCTGTTCAACCCGTTTTGGAAAGCTGCGACCGCCATTCCCTCTGATACATTTGGCAGTCCCATTCTTACCCTGTTGAATCGGGCCAGGAAGTCCCGGAGTCCTTCACCTGTTGTTTGCCTGATGGCGAAGATATCATTGACCCTAGCTTCGGCCTTCTTCGCTCCCGCATGAGCGGTGGCGAATTTATCTGCCATCTCTTCGAATGTTGATATCGATCTAGCTGGTAAATGAGAGTACACATTAACGCCCCTCCTGTCAAAGTTTCACCAAACTTTTTCAGCAACACGGATGGCACTTGTTCTTTCGATAAGTCGTTGCCTATTACAGCGGTTACATAATGGATCAGATGGTCTTCCGGATCCATGATCCTGTTGTACATTTTCAAGTACGGTGGCATCTTGAAGGTTTTTGGGATTGGGTGAGGAGCAGCTTCCTCACTATATGGTTGCTCGACAGATCTTCCCACATCGCATTTCGGCAATAGCTTAGGGGCGTCAGGTATCTTGTCCACCCTTTCCTGGTGCTCTTTCATTTGATCGCGAAGCACTTTATTCTCGTTCTACATTTCTTCCATTTTCTTAAGGATGGTTGCGAGTGTACCATAGCTTGCGTTGATAGCAGTGTGGGCGTTGCTCATTCGTACAACGCTAGGCTTATCGGCGGCAGCAGCGATTTCTGCCGTTGACGAATCTTTGGTATTTCCCTGAGGGGGTTTCTCGAGCATGTTGCTTAGAGCGCTCGTCAACCATTCCTCTAGCAGCTTTTTGACTACTGGGGGTGTTTCCTTTACCGCAGATGTAGAAGCCCCTCTTTCATGCAAAATCGTTAGATCTTCGAGTGAAGAGGGTGAGATCTCCCCCTCTGGTACATTGCTTGGTGTTACATTCGCGGTATTTTCCCTACCGGCTTCGTTGAGGGAGCCTATGAGGTTATTTGAGACATCTGCTATCATTTTCAACCTTGCTTCTTTCTCTGCCATTGTTAGTTTCTATGGAGTATGAAGGACAGTGATCGTTGTTTTTGATATCCTAGGTGTGAACTACAATTTCGACTACCGAAATCCCCACAGACGGCGCCAAATTATTTGACTCAAAAGTTATTAAACACTTTTTAAGCAAATCAATCAAAAAGAAATGAAGGGGCAAATCGTAATCGAAAATAATAAACCCTAGGATGATCTTGATAATCAGTTCTTGCAACAATATTGTATATGAGAGAGAGGAAAAGAGATAATCTTAGAGAGATGAGAGAGCAAGAGAAAAATTTATATCCCAAATGAATGAATCCTCTTTTACAGAGCTCGGATCCCTTTTATATAGTAGGGGATCCTTATTTAAATATTAAAAGGTAAAACCAAAGTACATTCTATAGAGGGGCCGACGAGGTTATGAAGTCGTTTCTCCCGTTACTCCTAAGTCGTCCTTCTGTCGGAGCTCACACATGTTCAGCGGTTGGTCGTGCTGACATAGGGACGCTATTGGTCAAATTCGACCCCATACAAACATAATGAGCAAACCTCAAAAGGTGCACACCATGTGCTTAGAAACTGATATTGAAAATTTGAAATGGAAAAAAGATGTTTCTATTTCATCCAAATTAGAAGCTTTTCTTAGACGAAGACGCAACCCTAAGATAAAACGTTACTACTACTTAATGTAGTAATCCACGCAAAAAGATAAAATCAATCAATTAAATGTACATCTGAGATAGATCAGAATCAGTAATTACTATAAGAATTACTCCTATATGTATCCTTTCACTCTATTTAAGTTCAATTCATTTGATATTTGGAGGATTCATCATAATTGAAAAATTTACACTAACCATAAATACACCAAAACTCTTCTCATCACTGGAATTTGAAACGAGCTATTTTCATAGCCAGAATTACAAAAAAGAAGGGGTAAAAAGCAAGATAAAAGAGCTAATATTCTTTTATTTTTCTAGAGGCAGAGAGTAGAAATAGAGTACGAGTGATTAAACACATAAAAGCCATAATTAAGTTCGAGGCCACGGGCCTAATTTCGGACCCTAAGCGAAAATGTATCTGTTTGCAACAAATTTTCGTAGTACGAAAAATAAACTGCAACAAAAATAATATGAAAAAAAGAGATTTTATTGATAAAATTTTTTGTGATTCGAGGGCTTGAGAAGTGTCTTTCTCTAATGTAGGACAATAGAGGCCTCCTTGTGATGTATTTAATTGCCAAGAACGTCGAGCAGCACTTTGTTGTTACGGGTTGATCTCCGGGAAGAACTCCGTTGATCTCTCCTTTGTTGAAGAACTATGCACTTGATGATTGATCTCTCTGTTTGTGGATGCCTTCACCGATTGTGGAATGTTCTTCTCCAACTCTGAATTCCCCCCGAGAGTTATGTAACCCCTCTATTTATAGTTGTAGAGGATGGACAATCCAGCTACATATGAACTCTCTTGCTTGATTCTGATTGGCTCATATCATTTTAGCCACTTGGCGACCTGTGGTTGGTTCTTGCTTTTTGACTTAGATTGCCACATCATTTAACACGTGGCGTCATTTATTTTGGCTTGCAAGACTGGATATGCCATGTCACTTGACGCATGGTATGAGTCTGGGCCTTAAGATTAAATGGACCTTAGGCTTGCAAATATAAAAACGGACTAATTTAATTTGTAAAGTCCAAATTAATTATTCAACCCAATTGAATTTAATCTAAATTTTATATGGATTAGACCCAATAAATTTTACATGTCTATAGATGCTCCCTACTTCAAGGCTCGCCGGGGTGTAGGCTTCCTGAAACGAGCAACGAGACTTGAAATACCAGTGAACGTTGATATTTTTGTTTCAGCACTTTTGGTGACTTCTACCGGTCAAATCTGAACTTTATCCAGTTGCACATTTATGTGAAGTGCTAAATACAAACTCCAAGCAAAAATTGACCTTCCAATACTTTGGTTGTAGAACACGTGTGTGCAATGTAATTTGGTTTGGAAGTAGCAATTGTAAACTATAGTAATGGAAAATTCTTGCAAATTGTTATACAATTTTCCGTGTTAGTCCCACGTTATGCCTCTTTCCTTTTTTACCAAAATCAAACAAGGAAAAATATTTCTTGACCTTGTAGGGCAAGGTCACGTTTTTCCTTCTAGGAGTCTAACTCCTTGTTTTGTTCACTTATAGCTCAGACTTTGTTAGATCCCTATAAAAAAGGAGGACCAAGCCAACTAGATTTCTATCACAATTGAATATCAAGCTCCTCTGTCTAATTGGGTCGAAGCACCAAAACTAATACTAGAGCTTCTTCCATCTCCAATTGCTTTCATGAACTGCTTGCACTCTCCCTTTCTTTCATTCCTTTTGTTTATTATCTCCTTAATTTTTTTGTTGAATCATGACTTTCTCTCTCTCCTTGTTTTTTCTTGTGCAGTTGATCCTTCAATTTAAACAGGTAGAAAAGAGAACTAGAAGCAACCAAGCGCGCGTCATGCAATAATTTGGGGATGCAGTTGTGCTTCCTGTATTGCTTCTTTATTCAGAATTAATCCATATTGAAGGATTCCACCGGCATGAGAAGCCAAATTTGCAAACTTTGAGCAATGGAGATCGCTGTTCAAGACCAAAATATTTTTGCCGCAAGTTAAAGCTTCGTGCTATGGGCACCGATACCTGCCATGCTGAACTAGACTGTTGTGCTGCTTCCGTTGTCTTTTTTTTTTATGTCAAACTGAAGCGTCATGGTGTTGAATCGTCGTGCTATTGGCACAGTATCCAGAAAAACTTCATGTTGTTGGCATCGAGGATTTCCAAAATATTTTTCTTTTGCAGGATTTTGCGAGAGTACCAACGGTCTCTGATATCCCTAAGGAGATGCACGAGATACCTATATGATTTGCAGCAAAACACTTGTCTCTTTGTTGCGGCCTGGCAAGAGAGACATATGAAGTGTCCTTTCAACCTTGGCGATAAAATCCCTACTCTTGGAGGCTTGGAGAGACAATATTTCATCATTGGCGAGCCAACATGTACCACATCGCATCATTGCAGGTTGACGAAGAAGACAACTGGAGTAGGCCTTTCCAACTTCGGCGAGCAAACCCTTAGCGCGTCTCTGCAAAAATATTTATTTCTTGATGCAAGAGCGATGAAATTACAAGCCTCTTTTTTCTAAAGAATCATAACACGAGGGGCTAGAACATATAAAAAATTCAGTACCAAATTCTTTGAGAATTAGCCGCAATAATTTTTTGAAACTGATAAGCGTGTCCAGAGTTTTAACTTTACAGCATTGTATAGTCTCGCCAAAAGATTGATATCTCGAGCTAGGAGTGTCCGAATCACGATCCGTTTGCGTCTTTGGAAAGAACTTTCTAACACCTATCACACTTGAAAATTTCATAGCAGGATTCCCCTCATATTGGCTGCAATATTATTTTGAAGTTGCTCCTGATGTCTGCCGTGCTTGCAATCCAGCTTTGAGCGCTCCTATTGAAAAATTCATATCTCTAGCTAGGAGACTCCAAATAGCAATTCGTTCACGCTTTAGAAAGTAAACTCATAGATCTAAAACACATATGAATTTTAAGGTAGAACTCCGTTCGAGCTGGAAACAGAAAATTCTCAAAATCCACCTAGCTGCAGTAACTTTCATATTCGTGTAGTTCCGGCGAAAGAAACAGTATCTTGAGCTAGGGGCCTCAAAATTGCAAATGGTTTGTGTTGTTGGAAAATAGACATCAAAATCTACAACAAAATGTTATGGGCATAACATTTTCCAGATGGATTGCAATAGGTTTTTTCAAAGTTGATCCCGTTGTCGGTTGAGCTCGCTTTCCATCTCTATGCTCTCTAAGTTATCCTGCGAATGTTGTTTTCTTTCCCCTTGAAATTGACTTTACAATCTTGCATGTAGTAACTTTAACTATCATGCTTCACAAATCTTATCTCTTTGTTTTCTTTTGCAGACTCGCGAAGGAGCTCAAAGGGTCCAGATATCAGGCTGAGATGTCATACAGGATGTGGATATGTTGAAGTTTTGAGCATGCAAAATATTTATGAGAAAGAAAGAATTATTAT
Source organism: Nicotiana attenuata (assembly GCF_001879085.1). Classification (NCBI taxonomy): domain Eukaryota; kingdom Viridiplantae; phylum Streptophyta; class Magnoliopsida; order Solanales; family Solanaceae; genus Nicotiana; species Nicotiana attenuata. The sequence goes on from NW_017676431.1 coordinate 13,565, forward strand.
AGTAGATCGTCATGCGAATCCACCCCTTCGCCAGCTGTTACACTTGAATTGTTGATAGTCTTGAAGTTCGTAAATGGCGTCTCCCACGATGATTGAAGATCTTTAAAAGAGCGACAACTTCTCACATATGGGACCTCCAACCAACACTTGCACAAGAGAAGTAACATCATGCTCGAGGCCTAACAACAAGATATGTGGTCAAGAGATCATCACAACTACTGAATGCGAGAGACATACATCGAGAATGACATTAAATGTGGAGACGTCATACAAACTTAGAAAAGCATTTAAGACGCGTCAGCAACAAAGCCTAGTTTATGATCATCTTCATGAATTAGGCTTTTGAATAGAAAAATATCTAGTTCATTTTGTCTCTATATTTTTGGATGTATCAACTTTTGTACTATTGAAGCAATAAAACATCTTTTATACTTCAACACAAAACGTCTTCTTTTCCTCATAAATATGTGCCTCTGCACTCTGAGAATTTATATGATGATCTGATGACGCCAACCTTTTATTTTTTTTAAAACTCATGTGACTGAACTTAGAATGAAAGTCTAAGATTCCTAGTACCTCAGTGAAAAGGATCAAGTCATAACGTAGTTCAGAGGGATGAGTTTTTTTTGGTCACTTTTGCCTAGGTCGCCTCTTTCGAGGTTTTCAACCTAGCAGACTTTTTTTTTCCGTACACAGTTTAGACTTATGCAAGCCAGGAGTATAGCAACGTGCGGTTTAGGCTCATGCATCAAGGAGCGCCATGACTTGCAGTTTAGACTCATACGTCGAGGAGTGTAGGTGACTTTCATGGGAAGTACTGCTTCAGAAATTTTCCACTGATTGGACCAACTCTAAGACCATCCTTATCAATGATTTCGTATGTGCCACTTAAATAGGCTTCCTTCACAATATATGGCCCATCCTATTTTGAGGTAAACTTGTTGCCTATGCGTTTGTTGAGGATTATGGGTCGTCGAATAGCTAGGACTAAGTCTCCCACTTGGAATGATCGTGGCCGCACTTTCTTGTTGAAGGCTCTAGCTAGTCGAGCTTGATAGCACTCCAATTTTTGTTGCGCTTCCAATCTTTTCTCATCCAATGCCTCTAACTGTGCTAGGCGACGTTGGGCATTCTCTTCAGACATGAGCTCTTCTTGGATTGCGATCCGCAATGATGGAATTTGTTGCTCCAACGGAAGAACTGCTTCTACGCCATATACTAAAGAGTAAGGAGTTGCTTGTGTAGCAGTTCTGAAGGTTGTCCGGTATGCCCACAAAACTTCACCAATTTTCTCATGCCAGTCTCTCTTGTTCTTTGAAACCACTTTCTTCAAAAGGTTACCAAGCGTCTTGTTAAAAGCTTCAGCAAGGTCGTTGGCTGGTGCATTATAAATTGAAGACATGTTGCTTGAAACTGAACTTCTCACACAGACTCTTCACGAGCTTGTTGTCAAATGATGTTCCATTATCAGGGATTATGTACCTTGGTATGCTGTACCTAAAAATTATGTATGACTTGATAAAATCGGCAATGGTTTCCTTTTTCACCTCCTTGAGTGGAACAACTCCAGCCCATTTAGAGAAGTAGTCAGTAGAGGCCAATATGTACATCTATTCCTTTGATGACTTTGGAAGTGGTCCAACAATGTCAAGTCCTCATGCATCAAAAGGCCATGAAGCTACAGTTGGATGAAGAGGCTCTAGGGGTTGGCGGATGTAGTTGGCATGAAATTGACACGCTTGACATCTTTTGGCATGATCCATGCAATCCTTCACCATTGTCATCCAGTAGTAGCCCATCCTCTTGATGCGAAAATGGAGCTTGGGACCAGATTGTTGTGCTCCACATGTGCCAGAATGTGCTTCCTCCATCACTTGGCAGGCTTCTTCTTTGTCAAGACATCGCAAGAATAGTCCTTCAAAAGAGCGACAAAACAATGTCCCCTTATAGAAGATGAATTGTGGTGCTCTTCGTTTGATGTCTGTTCTTTGTTGCGGATCTTCAGGTAACATTCCATGTTCAAGGTACTCTATCAGTGGTTGTCTCCAATCTTCTTCTTCAATCACTCGAACAGACGTATGATGGCTTTCGTTGATTTGAAGATTCAGAAGTCTAGAATAACCCATTGATGACACACATATACCTTTGTTGACTCATTCTCTCCAAGTGCCATCGTCGTGGCCAAGTTAGCCAAAGCATCAGCCTTGCAATTTTCTTCTCTTGGGGTGTGGTTTAAGAAAACTTGGTCGAATTTTTCAAGTAAACCAGAAGCATATTGATGGTATGGAAAGAGATCTTCCTTCTTTACCTTGTAACTCCCCAAAAGTTGGTTGATGATAAGCTTGGAGTCGCCGTAGACCTCTAACTGTAGAATCTTCATGTCTAATGCCATTTCGAGACCCAAGATCAAAGCTTGGTACTTTGTGGCATTGTTGGAGCATGTTTCACCTAAAACAAAGGAGAATGGCAAGACTTGTCTTTCTGGAGAGATCAACACAACACCTGCCCCCGCACTGTCACGACGTGCAGATCCGTCAAAGAACATTGTCCATGGTGGCAATTCTTCGATGAACAAAACGTCTTCATCTGGAAACTCATCCGAAAGCTCCCATTCCGCTAGAAGAGGGTGATCAGCCAAAAAATTGGCTAGTGCTTATCCTTTTACAGCTTTTTGAGGTGTGTATGTGATCTCATATTGGTTAAACAATATGGATCATCTTGCTAGGCGTCCAGAAAGAACAGGTCGAGTCATCACAAACTTCACGGGATCTGCTTGACAGATGAGTTTGATGGTGTATGCTTCAAAATAATGCCTTAGCTTCTTTATTGCATAAAGTAACACTAAGCATATTTTCTCAATAGGCATATAGTTCAACTCAATTCCTATTAGAGTTCGACTAAGGTAGCACAAGGCTTGTTCATTTCCTTCCCCATTCTCTTGAGCAAGTAGCGCTCCAAGTGAACGTTTTTGTGCCGCGATGTAGAGTATCAATGGCTTCCCAAGCATTGGCGCCCCTAACACATGTGGATTCAGCAAGTATTTTTTTATGCTTTCAAAAGCATTTTTATATGACTGATCCCAATGAAAATGGATATCCTTCCTCAATAGATGATTGAAGGGTTGACATCGTCTTGCCAGATTAGAGATGAACCTCCGGATGAATGCTAAGTTTCCTTGGAGACTTCGAAGCTCCCTCAAGTTCTTCGGCTCAGGCATTTTTTGAATGGCGTCGATCTTTGCGGGATCAACTTTAATTCCACGATGATGCACAATGAAGCCAAGAAACTTTCCTGAGGTAACTCCAAATGCACACTTGAGTGGATTCATCTTCAAGTCGAATTTTCTTAACCTTTCGAAAACAATTCAAAGGTCTTCAAGGTGGTAACGTCTACTCTTCGTCTTCACCACCAAGTCATTGACGTAGCATTCAACCCTCTTTTGAAGCATGTCGTCAAAGATTTTTTTCATCGCGTGTTGGTAGGTGGCACAGGCATTCTTCAGACCGAAGGGCATCACTTTATAGCAGTATATCCCTTTGGGAGTTCGGAAAGCAGTACACTCTTCATCTTTTGGAGACATTCTGATTTGATTGTATCCGGAGGATCCATCCATGAATGACATAGCTTCATGCCCTGTTGTAGCATCAACCATGAGTTTAATGATTGGCAGCGGAAAGTCATCTTTTGGACATGCCTTGTTTAGGTCTCGAAAGTCAACACAAACACGTATTTGACCATTATTCTTCTTGACAAGTACAATATTCGATATCCATGATGGGTACTTCACCTCTCGAATAAATCCCGCCTCGATGAGCTTGTTGACTTCGACTTCAATTTGTGGTACTAGCTCGGGTTGAAACATGCGTTGTGACTGCTTCACAGGGCATGCTCCACTTTTGATCCCCAAATGATGAACGACTACCTTAGGTCTAAGACCAGGCATATCTTTATATGACCAAGCGAAGACATCTTTGTACTCGCTCAATAACTTGGAGTATTCCTCCTCCTCTTGAGGTGTAAGAAGCATACTAATGAAGGTGGGGCGTGGATCTTCCAGAGTGCCTAAATTGAGTTCCTTAAGCTCATCCACAGTTGATTGCCCGCCATATTCTAGTTGAGGGGAGCCTCGTGTACTTCATCATCGTCAAGGCATGGGCTATCTTCTATAGTTATGTGATAAGATGTTTCCACAAAGTCTGACTTTTCTCTTTGACTTCCTTGGATGGTCGCATGGCTTATTTCTCTTTCTCTACTTCTTTACGAGGCTGACAAGTGTAAACAATGGTCTCCTTTGCACCTTCGGTGGACCATCTATGAATATTGACAAAATAGACTTCCTCTTCATACGTGATGGGAAAGCACTACAGATTTCTTTGTCAGCAACAACTTCAAAATGATCCCTCTCCTCATGGACTCGATCCTTATGTTTTGCCAGTATCTTTCTAGATGGTGACTTCCTTGTGGTTCCCTAGTGACAAAAGACGGGAGGTCTTTGAGTTAGTGGAAACTTCCTTTAGATGTTTGGAAGATACACGTTCACCTTTGTGACTTAGCCTTTCAAACACCGAGACCCGAGAGGTTGAGCCTCCAATGCGATCAAACACTGAAGTCCGTTGTTTTATTTTCTTGCCCTTAACTTCCTTCATCTCCGCTACCAAGGTGTATTGTGATGAAGCTAGCTCTTTGCTTTTCTTAGATGAAATTCGAAGAGGCTCTGCCAAACAAAATCCCAACCCAAACTTTGGAGTGGCGACGTAGTGCCCTTGATTTCTCAACTTTATTTGGGACTCATTGAACCCATTTATCTTTTCACCAGTGACTTCGTCCTTGAGTTCTCTTAGCCTTGATGGATTGGAGAAGTCGTGACCAGACTTTTCAAGCAGTATAAAAGCCTTAGGATCAAAGTGCCCTTTTATTTTATCAGCTTGGAGATTGCCTTTAGCAGACTCAGAATTCACGGATAGGATTTGTGCAACTGGGATGGTCATATGCTCCTTCAAATCTTGTATCGCTACGTGAATCATTTTCTTCTTTGTAGTACATTCTTCTAACAGAGGTTGTCCTTTCTTTCAACGCTCACGTAGAACATAGCAAAAAACTATATGCTCCTTACCAGTCTTTGTTTGTATGTTACCTTCAGATGATGATAGCTTAATAGAGACTTCTTCAGTTCTCTTCTTAGACAGCTTGGCGACAGTCCATTGAGCCTCATTTTCTTCTTCTGAATTGATATCAGCTTCGTCGACTGATGATTGTTTCTCCACTTTGGGTTCACAAGAATCTAGGTAGAATTTTGCGTCTACAATGTATGACTCCATCTCAGTGAAAGGCTTGATGTCTGCATCAATTTGGATTATCTCTCCATCCCTTCTGTACTTCAGACATTGATACAAAGTAGATGATACCACCCTATTCTCATGAATCCAAGGACGTCCAAGCAACAAGTTTTATGATGTTTTAGCATCTATGATGTGAATTAGGGTGTTTGACTTCATCTCACCAATGGATAATTCCCTGCGGATCATACGTATGGCTCGTTGTCCTCCTTGGTTGAAACCTTGGATTGTTAGGTTACTTTTGGATAGCTTATCGATAGAGATCCCAAGCTTTTTTAGCACCATCTTTGGCATGATGTTGACAGCCGAACCATCATCAACAAGTATGCAATTAAGACATTGTTCCCTAATGGCCCCTATAACGAACAAAGGTCTGTTATGTGGCTTAGACCCCAGTAGCAAGTCATCATCTGTGAAGGAAATTGTTGCACAACATGTGACAACTTTTCCGTTATTATGATGTTCTGGTGTTTTCATTGGAGCAAGCTCATCATTTCTTTCTTTTGTTTCATTAGTACTAGAAACTACATGAGTTGCACCAACGTGACCTCCATGAAGGAATTTTTTAGGAAAGAATCCATGCAATGTGATGGGCTTTCGGAACTTTGGCGATAAGGCACCGTTAATCTTCTTGCTAATAGAAGATTTGATAATTCTTTGTGGTTTTAGCTTATCCACATCGCTTATTTTTGCTCTTGTCTTAATAAGTGGTAGCCTTAAAACTTCTTGATGTCTTCGTTTCTTATGAGTGACTAGAATCCAACCCTAGTCGTCTTTGTATTTGGAGTGATTGTCTAGCTCTAGTGAACTTTCAAGAGTTTTCCTTGGAAGATAAACTTCAACGGGCTTGAAACTTCCAAATTGTAAGAAGGCAGTGCTTGACACGTTATGCAACTTTGAACACTTCTTTTTCTTGAGTGCGATACTTGCATGATTTGCTTCTGCTGTTTCATCCATGTCTATGATGATTTTTCCTTCACTTACAAGAGCCATGATTTTCTCCTTTAGGACGAAGCATTTCTCTGTAGGGTGGCTAATGACGCGATGAAACTTGCAGTATTTCGGATCGCCAACTTTACCAATTTCCTCAGGCCTTTTTGATTCAGGGAGATCGATGACTTTCTTGGTTAGAAATTCATCGAGGATCGTGGGTACGTCTGAATCTGGAAACGGATAAACCTTCTCCTCCAATTCCTTCAAGGCTGGACGACGTTTCTCCTCTTTGGGATATTGACTCGGGGTCTTATCCTCTTGACCTTTGCTTAGTCGTGACTTTAACAGAAGTTGCTTTCACCACCATAGATTCTTTGGTTTGGTTCTTTGATGCTACATTTTTCTTGAACTCCTTCTGATCAGCGAATGGAGATGCCTTTCCATGGCTTGCGATGCTTAACTCCATGTCGTGAGCTCGCGTTGCAAGTTCTTCAAAAATTTGCAGTTTGATCCCTTGTAGGATATACAAAAGGACCCAGTGCATTCCCTGAATGCACATCTCCACAGCAGATATTTCTGAAAGGCGATCCTTGCAGTCCAAACTTAATGCCCTCCAACATTTGATATAATCCACCACGGGCTCGTCCTTCCTCTGCTTGGTGCCTGTCAACTCTATCATGCTTACAGTTCTTCGGGTACTGTTAAAATGATTGAGGAATTCCTTCTCAAAGTGCTCCTAACTATCAATGGACTCGGTCTCCAAGTCAATATACCGGTCAAATGCGTTCTCTTTTAGCGAACGAACAAACTACTTTAGCAAAAGTTCACCATGCATTCTAGCATTGCTACAAGTCTCGATAAAGTGGGCAATATGTTGCCTTGGATTTCATATGTCGTCAAATTGATGCAGCTTTGGTGCTTGATAATTGGTTGGCATAGTTAGACAATCAATCCTCTTAGTATAAGGCTGAGAGTAGTACAATGAACTTTGTGATGGTCCTCCGTATTGAGCTCTGATGGTGTTTGTTATCATGTCTTGCAATTCTTGGACAGATAACGCTGCAACCGAAGTGGATTGTTGTTCCCTCTGAATGCTTAACTTGGCAAACGATTCCTTAATAGCCGTTTTTTTGCGAGGTGAAGACAGGTGAACGAGGAGGGACGTGGCTTGACTCTCCAGATGCATAGGCCTCCAATTTGTTCATGAGTTGAGCGATTTAAAGGTCTTTATCTTCAACAAATTTCTTCAAGACTTCTATAGTCTGTTCCATCATGGTCAACTTTTCGTCCACGTTAGTGGTGTCAGTCATTAAGGCGTTGACTCTCGTTGAAATCGGAGAATCCACCAGATCCTCAAATTCACCAAGGTTTGAGGCTGTTTGAGAAAGATCGTCAAATAGCGAGAATGGGCTGTTGCCCCCAGAGATTGTGGTTGTGGATGTCATATGAGATCTGCTCTTCTTTGCCATCTTCAAGGAGGCGAAGTATTCAGATCCATCCAATCCACTAGACTTGAACTTGCTTCGAGTGATTGGGCCAACATGACTGAGCTTAGCGGATGCAGCAATAAGCATCTTTGCATGAAACATCACACTTGCGGACCCATTGTAGCAGTAGATCTGAAGTTTGTAGTTTTCAACTTGCAAGAAGGAGAGATGAAGGGCAGAATGGGTCACACTGGGCGTGCCAAAATTTGTTCGCAACAAATTTTCGTAGTACGAAAAATAAACTACAACAAAAATAATAGGAAGAAAAAGAGAATTTATTAATAAATATTTGTGAGTACAATTCTATGTATCCCTTGATTCTCCTCTCTAAAATTCTCTGTGATTCGAGGGCTTGAGAAGTGTCTTTCTCGAATGTAGGACGATGCAGACCTCCTTGTGATGTATTTAATCGCCAAGAACGTCGAGCAACACTTTGTTGTTACGGGTTGATCTCCGGGAAGAACTCCGTTGATCTCCCCTTTGTTGAAGAACTATCCACTTGATGATTGATCTCTTTATTTGTGGATGCCTTCACCAATTGTGGAATGTTCGTCTCCAACTCTGAATTCCCCCTGAGAGTTATGTAACCCCTCTATTTATAAATGTAGAGGATGGACAGCCCAGCTACATATAAACTCTCTTGCTTGATTCTGAATGGCTCATGTCATTTTAGCCACTTGGCGACCTATGGTTGGTTCTTGCTTTTTGACTTAGATTGCCACATCATTTAACACGTGGCGTCATTTTTTTTGGCTTGCAATTTGACTGGATTTGCCATGTCACTTGACACATGTCATGATTCTGGGCCTTAAGATGAAATGGACCTTAGGCTTGCAAATAATAAAAATAGACTAATTTAATTTGTAAAGTCCAAATTAATTATTTAATCCAATTGAATTTAATCCAAATTTTATGTGGATTAGACCCAATAAATTTTATATGTCTACAATATCTACTTTAAGATCGTTTATTTGTTCAATGACCATATCAAAAGAGTTAATCAGTGTAATTCGATCGATTACGTTATGTTACTCACTGTAATAAGTCGTCAAATACTTAGCTTTATATGAACGTATTCTACAAGTCATGATTAAGTATTGAAAAATTAAAAAATAATGTATTGGGTGTTGTTGGACATATGAGGAACAACTCAATACATGTAGGAAGGATGTGTGTAGCGTCTGATAATCTAAGCTTTAGTTTTACAAATCAACTTATATTTTTTTTTTTTTGGTAATTAAAAGGTTATTTTACCAAGTATAAGTATTTACACACTAACAAAACTAAGACTAACTTCTATATTTGATCCTACTGGACATGAAGCCCCAGCTAGGATTTTTCTATCCTTTCTACTCTTCCTCTTCTACATCTCTTCTCAGCTACATTACATCAGGGTACCAATTCAATGTATTCATGATTCTATCTAGACTAGGAATCATATTAGCTCTAACATGTATTTCCTGAATGATTAATCTAAGTATGGCTTTAGCAATTCTTCTCTAGTGCTGGAAAATAAAATTATTCCTCTCTTGCCAAATACGGTAAACTGCCACTGCTATTGACATTCTGTATATTGTTGCCCCTCCACTTTTGCCTTTGGCCTTCTTTTCTATCCACTTTAGCTCTTCCTGCCAGTCTAGCTTTGTTCTCTGAATGCCTTGACATTTTAGGAGTTGCTGCCATATAGTTGCTGATATTTCACATTCAAAGAAAAGGTGTTGTAAGATTTCAATTCTCTTTTTGACACAGTGAGCATGTTTTGTCTATATTTATCCCCATCTTGCTAGCATTTATTTTGTATCTAGGCTCTCCTGTATTGCCAATCTCATAATAAACATCTACTCTGGTAGTCCATGATTATTACAAACTAGTTTCCTCCATGATACCTTCTGAAACTCCTCTTGCATAGCTTTGTATATGTGTCTTATAGAGAAGTTGTCCATCCTATTCACCTCCTCTTCAGCATATCCAGCAGCCTCAAAGTAGTTTCTTGCCTTGAAAATCTGTTGGATGACCCACGATGCACTTTTTGGTTCTATGTTCCATACAGCATTTTCCTTTATGTAGTATGCATGAACCCATTGGACCTACAACTTTTCCTTCTTGTACAGATGTTCCACAGGAGTTTGCAAATAGTTGCTTTATTCCACAGCTTCACATTGATGAAGTTTAGACCACTTGCTACCTTTGGAGTATATAGTTTTCCCATGCAATCAGTGCCTCTTTGGAAGGTTCAGCAGTTACTGACCATAAGAATCTTTTGCAAATGTATCTATGAACTAGATGATCTTCTCGGGCAGAATGAAAATCTGAGCCCAAAATGTTTGGATTGCAACCAGTACACTTTTGATTAGCATTGCTCTGCCTGTATATGACAAGAATTTTATTGTCCAACACTGTATCCTGCTCAGCATTCTATCAATTAAAAGTTCATATTGGACAGCCGATAGCCTCTTTGTGCTCGGGTAGTTCTCCCTTGGTATATCCTAGCATATCCATAATTTGCTTTTGAATCATGTTGTTCACTCCTCCAAAGTAAATTCAGCTTTTGTTTGGGTTTGCAATTAATCCTGAAGCTGCAGAGAAAGCTTGGAATTATTGGTGCAGTACCCTTACTGATTGTATGTCCCCTCTGCAAAAAAGTAATAGATCATCAACAAATCCTAGGTGAACAAGATTGACTTTTGCAAATTTTTGGTGGAATTTGAATTATTTTTTTTCCTTCAAAGGCTTTAGTAGTCTGCTCAAATATTCCATTGCCATCACAAATAGTATTGGCAATAGGGGACCCCCTGCCTAAGTCCTTTCCTTGCCTCAAAAGGCTTAGCTGGTTGCCCATTAATTATAACAGAGTAGGCAACTGTACTAATGCACACCATTATCCATTTTACAAATTTCTTAAGGAACCCTAGTAGTTTCATCACTTGCTCAATGTATACCCATTCCACAGAATCATATGCTTTCTGCATATCAATTTTAAGCATGCATCTTGGCGATATGTTCTTCCTACCATACCCTTTGACCAATTCATGACTCATAATAATGTTGTCAGTAACCATTCTGCCGGTACAAAAGTTGTTTGGTAGTTATCTATGAGGTCTGTCATAACTTCATTTAATCTTGCTGTTAGGACTTTTGATATTATCTTGTATAGCACTGTGCAGCAAGAAGTAGGCCCGAATTCCTTGATGTTGGTTGAGTTCTTTACTTTAGGTATCAAGGCAATAGTGGTACAGTTAATGGCTTTGCACATTTTAGTAGTTTCAAAGAATTCCGTTACTGCTGTAGTAACATCCTCCCCCACTTATGTGCCATGTCTTCTTGAAAAAGTAGAAATTATAGCCGTCACATCCTGGTGCTTTACTATCATCAATGCCTTGTAGAGCTTTCTTCACTTTCTTTTTAGTAATTGGCTTAATTAACTGCATTTGTTGCTGCCTGTTCAGAGTGTAACCATTCTGCATGATTCCTGGAATAACTACTGGCAGTTGTGGAGCTGCTGTACCAAGTAATTTTTTGTAAAAACTCAGTATCTCCTCTTCTACTTCAGTGGTACTTTGTAGAATTTTCCCTGCACTATTAATCAACCTGCCAATATGGTTCCTTGCTTGTCTATTTTTCATACAGGCATGAAAATATGCTGTGTTAGAATCCCCTAGCTTAAGCCATTTTATTCTTGACTTCTGTTTCATAATACTTTCCTCCATTTCCAACCATTTTGCCAACTCAAATTTAGCAACCTTTTCTTGTAATATTGCTTCATTATCATTTCCTGGAAGTGTTATCAGCATTTAGATGTCTGCTAGTTTGTTCCTTGCTTCTTGAATCTTGTGTCTAATACTGTTGTATTCTTGGTTGTTCAGTTGCTTTAGATCTCCTTTTAATTTTTTAAGCTTATTCCACACATTAAGCATTGCAGATCCCTTGTACCTCTTTATCCAGCATTGTTTGACTATATCATCAAAGTCATGATGGGTTGCTAAATAGTTGAAAATTTTGAAAGGTCGCCTTCCTTCCAGTTTAGTATCATCAATGGTTACTTTAAAGGACAGTGGTTTGAGAATCCTGGATTCTTAATGATCCCCTCCATGGTAGGCCATTTCTGAATTCAATCTGCAGTAACTAGTATTTTATCAATTCTATAATGAACATGATTGTTTGTCCAAGTATACTTTCTTCCCACAATTCTGAGCTCATCTAGTCCAATATCAATTATGAAGTTTTTAAAATCTTTCACTTCTACCTCTTGTACTGGATTCCCCTGCACCCTGTCCTCTATAGACTGGATAGTATTGAAATCCCCCATTACGAAGCTTGGGCCATTGACTCCATTCATTGTTCCTTTCAGATCCTCCCATAGTATCTTCCTGTCTTGTATGCTATGCTTTCATATACTGCAACAAAGTTAAAATTGATGTTGTATTGCCTCATGCTCACCTGCCCTACTATGTATTGTTCATGGACTTGAATCACCTCAAACTCCACCTTTGCTTGGTCCCATACTATCCAGATTCTGCCTCCTGGTGCCTCATCATAGTTAGCAGCCCATTGCCAACTATTGAATACCTTTCTCATTATTGGATCAACATTATTTGCCTTAACTCTATTTTCTAGGACAGTTATTACTACCACATTATTCTCCCTACAAATTCTTTTTTGTTCTTTTTGCTTAAACACTTTATTCATACCCCTAACATTCCATGTTATGAGATTAACCATGATATAGTATTTATTTTAGGTATACCTCCTCTTTCACTTCTACCTAGCTGACCTCTTGTTCCCTGAGCTTCAGATAATTGCACAATCTTCTAGGCAGTGCCAACTAGAGCTTTGAAAGCATTGCCAATGTCTACTTCATTCTCTCTTGTGGTTCCCATATTCTTTTTTGATGCAGACTTTCCTCTAGCAAGCTGCCATTGTTCTTCATTTTCCTACCGTATAGGCATTGTTTCACCTTCTGGTTCCATTTGGTCTATGAACCTACCATGTGAATCAATTTTATCCACATTAGGATCAAGTACCCTCACTATTCTCCATTCTTGTTTTATTTTCTGGTCATAACCTCTTTGTTGTCCTCCTTCCTTGTTCTGCTTTTGTTGGTTTCTACATGAGTGGCCAATTTGGCAACATGTTTGGTAGTACTGAGGCTTTCAGTCATATTGTACTATCTGCTCGATCACCTTTCCGTTAGGGTCATATAGTTTGATTGATTCTGGTAATGGCCTAGTAATATCCATTTCAATTAACACCCTGGTATATGATACTCTTGTCAGCCACTGTAGTACATGCATCAGCATACAAGGGCTTTCCTAACCCACTCCAATTTTGTTTAGGGCTGCTTACTGGCAACTTAGGAAATTTGACCCATAGAGGAATGATTTTAAATATTTTCTCATTGAAATCAAATCCTTCTGTCCATGGTCTGAGAATGATTGGTATGCTATTCATGGTATACGGACCATTCAGTATCACTTCATCCCTTTCTTCACAACTATTCATCAAAATTATAAAGTACCCATCGTTATGGAAGAGTGCCTTAGGTTTCCTGGCTTTGCTCCACTGACTTGCTATGAATCGCTCAATTGCCCCAATAGTTGGAGTATTTCCCGCCACGTACAGTATTATAGCTCGATTCCGCTTCTGATTCTCCTCTGCAATGTCCTCATCCAGCAATTGTACTACTATTTCCCCGTCCTGTATCACCGGAGGAATATATGATAGATTCATACCTTTAGCTGCAAATTTGTTCTCATTAAACAGTCCTGCCCAGGATCTTCCCCCAATTCCAGTCTGTGTTGGTTTCACCTCTTGCATGTTCTTCTCATTGTCGATTATAGTACTTCTCTGGTCCTTTGGCAAGTTTACGTTTACTATTCCATTGCTTTGCAATTTGCTCGTACTCGCACCACCAATTGAAGTCATCGGTGCAGCTACTCTTTTAGCTCCAACATTCATCATCGGTGTCACAAGGGTGACTGGGCTCATCGGTGTTTTCAATTTAGTTCGAGCACTACTTAGATCTGGCCAATTTAGGTCATTGTCACTTTCCGGATCCAGATCTTCCTCTAGCATTTTCTCTTTAGCTTTTGCTGTTTGTTTTCCTTTTTCTCGCATGATGATGTCGGTTAATTCCCTTTCTACCACTGGTGTTTTGCTGGTGTTCTTCTTTGATCTTCCTCTTCCTCCCATTTCCGGCGAAGGCGCGGGTTAGTTAGCACCTAACGTGCGCCGAGAGAAAAAAGAAAAAAAATTAGCAATAATTTTTGAGAAGCTATTTATTGTATGATATGCTTATTATTAATCATATCATATCTCATACTTTATTGTAGCTTTGTTTTCTGTTCAATCAACTTATATTATCATGTGCTTTATTACAAATAGTTATACTACGCTCCTTTAGTCTTTTCAAGCGTATTTTTCTCTCAATAGCAGTCATGTCTTGCCCCCATTATAGTGATCGCTTCCATATTTCTCTTGAACTTCATCCATTCCAGACTTATTAAGTGATATTCGAGAGATTATATGAAAGGAACCTCAGCTAAGAATGAAATACCTTGATTTGGGGCACTTCTTTTCCTTATATTGCTTTTACTTAATAGAGACTGTAATTTTTTTATTGGTTGTTTTGTAATAGTTTCCGCGTCCCTATGCTAGAGGTTGAAGAAATCTATTTTGGCCATTCAAACAATGGAAGCCCGTGAGTATAATTTTTATTACACCGTAGTTCATGTATTATTCAGTCCAAACTCAACCAATATGCTCTTATTTTCTATGGTCTTGAGCGGCTGCCACGAGAACGTGCAAAACACTACTTTTAGGGGAACCATTTGGTTCTTTCCTTCTTGGTTTAATATAGTAACTAGTTTTCGAATGTAAGTACCATTTCTCTAAGAAGGAATGCAAAGGATTAAACTCTTATCTGGCGGATGGCGTATGTGGATACATTTTGTATAGTATTACAAAACTTTGGCACGTGATTTATTCAATTTGGTGGATTGTGACTACTGTATTATTTTCGTTCGATACTTTGCCAACTCTCTCTCCTATTTTTTCTTTTTTGGTTCGGCAACAAGATTATCGACTAAAAATGTTTCCTAGTAGTTGATGTGAGGCTAGAAACTCGTGTTTTAGCCGTAGTATTACATTTTAATTACTGCATTTCTACGTGTGTTTAAGCTCAAATGATAGTGAATTACACTTAGTACGTGTTTTATGTCTTGCAGGAAGTGATCCCGAGTTCAAAAGTTAATTTGGAGCTAAATCGATCAATTTGGAGCTTTGAAGTCTGAGTAAAAGCCCAATGCATTAAGCCGCTATCGTGTTCGGAGGTCGTGTACCAAGTCTGGATGTCAAAAGAAGAGAAAAAATTTCACTCTGAGAAATTTGTACTACTGCGCCGCAGTGTGCGCCGCAATAGTGCAAATTCACAACAGGCGTCAGAAATCAACTCTCTGAAGTTTCCCACTACCGCGCCGTGTTGTGCGACGCAGCGTGTGGCGTGGCTGTACAAAATTCGCAGAGCTAAGTCCTAATTCGCGCAGGAAAGGGTGTTTCGTCTGGACCCGACCCTACTTGGTATAAATACATGTAAAAACGCTATTTGGAGGACTTTAGACACACCGGAGACCTAGGGATACTATTTCGGAAGGAGATTATCATCGAATTCTACGAACCTTCATCTTAGTTTGTAATTTGATTATGCAAACTATTTGTGGAATTGTTACTATGAGCATGAGTAGCTAAATACCTAATCTAGGGTTTTGATGGAACCTGTTGAAGGATGACTTTCTCGTTATGTTAATATAGATTTGCCATCATATTATCTCTATTTGTTCAACTATATGCTTATTGTTGTTGATTGAAGGGCCCTCAATTAGCTGTTCCTATTTAGTGTGCATTACTCGGGAGAGAGTATATATTTAGGTTGTTGTTGAACATCATCACTCCTAACGTATATGAGGGATCAATACGAAGGGTTTAAAGGTGGGATTAGGGATAACGAAACCTTGGGTGCGATCTAAGTGAGCTGCACTTAAAAGCTAGCTAGCGTAATTCGGGAGAATATGTCTAGTATATTGATGTAATTACTCGGGAGAGAGTTACGACAGTCAGAGTGCTCATGATCGATAGAGAAAACTTAGGCAAATTTATAGCAAACATAGTGGAAAGGATTCCGACAACAGGGGAAATCAGCATCTTAGACGATTCTCATTCTTGCTTACAACCAGTTTATAGCTAGTTCTTAATTACTGCATTTCTATTACACAATATTTAGTTCATAAACACCCATTTGTTACTCAACCATCTCTGAAGATTGAATACGTGAATTTCTGTGAGTCCAATAGTTGTGATCGATAGGTTAATTCCTTGTGGGATTCGACTCCGGATTTGTTAGCCGGAATATATTTGCAGTGACCGTTTTGTCCTTTTTATAAGGCATAGTTGGGCGTGATCAGTAATTTACGTAATGAGATGAAAATCATGAGATTAATACGAAAATAAAAATCAAGAGAAACTCACGACATTGTTATAAAAAATGATACATGAACGTTGTTAGCCTTAATTGGCAATGAAGGGGTCATATAGTTGGAGTTCCTAGTTCCCAGTTCACATGTGATTCCCATTTCACTATACGTTAATCCACTATTTCAAAAAAGAAATCTACTGTTATAATCGTAAAGAAATCCTTATAGAATCTTTCTTTTCTATCTTGTGTCCCTTAATACTTGTTTGCTCAAAAGTTATCACATATCTTATGAGTATAAAACAATATAAATAAATTACGGGAAAATCATAGCAAATCGTAATAATCCATTGGACCAAGCGAAGAACATGAAAACAAGTACTCAAGGTTAGGGGGAGAAACATTAAAAGCCTTTATTGATAATATTGGTTTGGTCTGCCTCTCCATGAAGAGGTTCAGAGCCTTACAATGGTGCTTTCACTTCCCATAAGATGGGTATGTTTTTCTCTTCTCTCTCTCTCTTGTCAATAGTGGTGAAGAAGCAGCCCCCTTTCTAGGGCTTCCACTCTTAGTATTTATAGATGTGAGCTTCGTGAGCTGGCAATAAATGGTCGTGGCCACGCTGAGGTTCCATCCCCATGGGGGAATGAATGGGCCGTGCCCTCGTAGATTAAATCAGACAAGAGTCGAATCCTGTTATGAATAAGTGGCCATACCACTTATTAATTATGGATTAGCTCAAGACGAGATTAACTCCGTTAATTACCATGAGATCGGATTTTGACTCATACAGTTAGTCCCTCCGCTTATTGAGGTCGTGTTTCGGCCGAGCTCGATGAGCGGACTTCATCGATTGTGATTCGAAAAAACTCGAATAAGGGGGTCGACTTATTGACGGCGGTAGCCTTAGCCGTTACACGTTGGAGATGGCCGTAGCCTTTCATATATTGGAGAGCCTTTCATACATTAGAGATGGCCGTAGCCTTTCATATATTGGGGATGGCCGTAGCCTTTCATACATTAGAGATGGCCGTAGACTTTCATATATTGGGGATGGCCGTAGCCTTTCATACATTAGAGATGGCCGTAGCCTTTCATATATTGGGGATGGCCGAAGCCTTTCATACAATGGCGATGGTCGTAGCCTTTCATATATTGGCGATGGCCGTAGCCTTTCATATTTTGGAGATGGCCGTGGAGAATGAATATGCGCCGGGTACGTATTTGGTCACATCCAGAATTTTGAAGGCGTACGGCGCATTCTTTCAGCGTTCGCAGGCCGTTGCGATTATTCTGACGGCGGGACGTTGGCGGATGGCTGAGAAGCCGCTTCGCGGAGCTTGTCATAATGATGCATGCTTCGGCAGGACCGAACCGTTTTACGGTTGGTCGTGCAGTTAATGACGGCTATTGGGTTTCGCGAAAGCCATTTATGTTGCCTATAAAGGTGGATTGAGGCATTCATTTCTCATATCTTCATTGTTCATCTGAGAGAGATTCTGAGGAAACTTTTTCGTTCTGCTAATTCATCTTCTCCTTTCTTTCCTTTGATTGTGATAACCTTTGTCTTGCCCACCGAATTCTATCCCTTTCTCTTTAGTAGATCAACAATGGCAGGCAGTTCTTCCCACGATGCTCTTCCGATAGATTTTCCGGTAGTTGAAGGGCCACCTCCGGCAATGGGAGGTGCCGAACAGATAGAGACCGGAGAAGTTCCGTCGGTTGACGAGGTAGTTCCTCGGCCCGGAGGTCTGGCGATTGACTTCACTGTCGACGGTGGAGAGGACCCGGTGGATGAAGCCCCGTTAATGGGGGAGATTGGGATGGCCCGATTACGGGAACAGGGGGTCATTCCCACCCATGCGGACATCGTTCTCGCTAGAAGCGAGGAGAGGGTCCACACCGACCGCCGGGGATACTGCATTTTTTACGCCTATCCTTTCAGGTTGGGGTTCAAGATCCCGCTCCCAATGCTGGTGGTGGATTTCTGCCGTTATTACGGGGTGTGCCCGGGTCAGCTCACTCCTTCCCTCTACAAATTGTTGGCAATGTTTATCAAGTACGCGGAATTGGCCCGTAGGGAGGTCACGCTGCAGCATGTGCTTAGTCTCTACGCTCCCCAGAGAGTCCGTGGTACCATGATTCAGGCGTGCCCTCGTGGGTCGAGGGGCCTGGTCATGAGATTGGATGACGAGGTCGACCCTCGCCCTTTCGAGCACTTCTTTTATATCAGGACCAGGCATCTGGTGGCGGATGCTACTGGGTTCCCAGAGGCTTGGAACCATGCACGTAAGTTCTTTAGTGGTTGAATTCCCTTTTCTTCCCCTCTTTATGATTTGTGATCATGAGCGTTAACTCGTATCGTTTTTT
>NW_017676431.1:34427-36859 GCF_001879085.1 Nicotiana attenuata
GAGCACTCTTATTGCCGTAAAATCTCTACCCCGAGTAAATTTACGACAAATTTACTAGACGCACTCTCCCGAGCTACGCTAGCTGGCTTTTAATACAGCTCACTTCAGATCGCACCCAAGGCTTCGTTATCCCTAATCCCACCTTTAAACCCTCGGTTATTGATCCCTCATATACTCTGGGAGTGGTGTTGTTCAACAACTACCTAAATATGCACTCTCTCCCGAGTTATGCATACTAAATAGGCACAGCTAATTGAGAGCTCTTCAATCAACCAGAATATAAACGTAGTTGAACAAATAGAGAAAAGCTATGGCTCAATTATATAAAAACATAACAAAAATTTATCCTACAAAAGGTTCTATCAAAACTCTAGATAACAAATTAGCTATTCATAATAGTATGTAAAACTACAATACTAAAAGTCATAACCAACAATGAAAAAAAATAAGGAAGAGGAAGGAAAAAAACTCGTAGAAGATTCTCCGCCTTGCTCCCAATGTGTTCTTGCCTCCAAGGGTGTTGTCTAACCCTAAAGTAGTGTCTCTCCGCCTCCTTAGGTCTAATTTGTGTCCAAAATATGTCCTCCTCTTGTTCTTGGCCGGCCTCCTTTGTTTAATATAGGGTTTAGGACTTAAAATCCCATGTTTTGCACTTTAGTCCCTGAAATTTTCGCTTCCTGCCGCGGTTTTGCCGTGGTCGCGGTGGAACCGCGGCCAAACATGCCCTCTGATTCTTCAGTTGTCCGCGACCATCTTCTACCGCGGTTCTGCCGCGGTCGCGGCAAAACCGCGGTTTTTCACCCTGTTCCGTTTGGAATTTGGAAAAACGTAAAACATTAAAGTTGTATCACTTTGAGTTAGCTTTCCAACCATATATTGTGGAGCCCAAATGGAGTTCTGAGAAAAAAGTTATGTCTATTTTACTAGACAATGTGCAATATGCCTCCTCAAGTCTTCGTTCGTACTTAATTATCAAATTTGACCTCCGAACACGATACCGACTTAATTCCTTGAGCTTTTACTCAGACTTCAAAGCTTCAAATCACTTAAATTCATTCCATAACATCTATATAGCTCGGAATCACACCTACAAGGCATAAAACACACAATTAGTGCAAAACACTAGCGATTAAAACGCAAACTCAATTAAAGTGCAGTAAATTCGAGTGTAATAAGCGACTAAAATATGCAATTATAGCCTATCATCACAAGCATATGCAAATTATGTAAGATTTTCTCCTCTAATATTTTAAAATTTGAGGTTGTAAGTGATATATAAGTACTCTCTGTAAATATGAAATACAACCAAGGCTATGAAGATTTCTTTATGTAGGAACATGTTGGCAGAAAATTATGCACTTTCATACGTAGTAAGTTGACGGAATCCAAATTATCGCATCACAATAATATTTATTTATGCAGAATGTAAATAATTTCTTTAAATCTTAAAAATAACTCATACCAAGTGATTCAACATGAGGACAATTTAATGTACAAGCTTAACTATTATAGCAACGGGAGAATTGACTTTGGGAGAATCATTCATATGCATCTATTTTCTTTAAAATAGAAATGCGATGAAAACCTTTGGTGTAAATGGTGAAGGGATATTAGGGATTTAGATGTTGGTTTGATAGTAAGTAACAGATAGTTGTGTTTAGGGGTGTATATAGGTCGGGTTGGTTCGGGTTCTATAATTGTTTGCTCAAAAGTTATCATAAGCTTTATGAGTGCAAAACAATACAAATAAGTTACGGGAAAATCATAGCAAATCATAATAATCCATTGGACCAAGAGAAGAACATGAAAATAAGCACTCAAGGTTAGGAGAAGAAATCTTAACAGCTTTTGTTGATAATATTGGTTTGGTCTGTCTCTCCATGAAGAGGTTCAGAGCCTTACAATGGTGTTTTCTCTTCCCATAAGATGGGTATATTTTTCTCTTCTCTCTCTCTTTTGTCAATAGTGGTGAAGAAGCAGCCCCCTTTCTAGGGCTTCCACTCTTAGTATTTATAGATGATAGCTTCGCGAGCTGGCAATAAATGGCCGTGGCCACGCTGAGGTTCCGTCCCCATGGGGGAATGACTGGGCCGTGCCCTCGTAGACTAAATCGGACAAGAGTCGAATCCTGTTATGAATAAGTGGCCATACCCCTTATTAATTATGGATTAGCTCAAGACGAGATTAAATCCGTTAATTACCGTGAGATCGAATTCTGACCCATACAGTTAGTCCCTCCGCTTATTGAGGTCGTGTTTCGGCCGAGCTCGATGAGCGGACTTCATCGATTGTGATTTTGAAAAAAAACTCGAATAAGGGGGTCGACTTATTGACGGCGGTGGCCTTAGCCGTTTACACGTTGGAGATGGCCGTAGCCTTTCATATACTGGAGAGCCTTTCATACATTAGAGATGGCCGTAGCCTTTCATATA
>NW_017676431.1:36869-45013 GCF_001879085.1 Nicotiana attenuata
AATCTCGATTTTTCTCGGGTTTTCGATTTTTTTTTGGATTTTTTTTCCCGGTAAAATCTTCGTGCACAAAACATATAGCTTGTGCTCAAAATATTTCTTTAATCCTAGTAAGATACAACTATATAAGATATTTTTCAAGAAAATAATACAAAATATGATATGTGTAATGTCATTATCCTAGAATTCAACAATAAAGACAATAAAATTATATAATATAAATATTGCTAATTAAAAAGCCATAATAAAAATAAACATAATCTGAAAGTACTAAGTCATGCTAAAATAAGTGGACTAATAAGAGAGTATTTATTACATGACTAAACGGTAAAGAAAAAATAAAAATAGGTTATTGATTTTTCTCTAAATCATTGCAAAACAAAAAATAGATATTCAATACATTGTCGTTCCTAGTATTGAATTAAATGTCTTTTGTTAGCATTAATATCGATTTGATTTTGGTTTGGGCTTTTGTTAGCATTATTTAAGTTAATAATATTAATGGCTATAAAACTTATTGGAACATTCAAAAGTTCTAAGTCCAACCTTGAAATAATAATACCTTAAAAGATAAAATTATGAAAAAATTTAAGAAATATTTATAAATTACATCACAATAAGTATATTTGTATATTAAATATATCTAAAATTTCTATGTATGTAATGTCGGGTTAGTTGGGTTTCGGTTTGACTTTCTTTAGTTAAAACCAAACCAAACCAATTATGGTCGGGTTTTTCTTTCCAACACCAACCAAATCAAATCAAACCATAGTCGGATTTCTTTTCTCGGTTTGACTCGAATTATCGGGTTGGTGCGATTTGTCGGTTTCCTCTGTACACCCCTAGTTGTGTTAGTGTGGTGATTTACAGGAGAGAGAAAAAAAAGTAACTCTTATGTTTTAATAAAATTGGGCGTATTGTTCTTTCACTTACATTTTGGATGTTGAGTTTCTTTGAGATATGTAGTAGTATTGTATTTTTGTATATCTTTTCTCTGAACTCTGAAGAAGTATTTTATACTTTTTCATAGTCATATCGGAATTTGTTTCATTGAGAATTATGCATTTTTGCTCCGAATTTAATTCAATGTCACATGATTTAATTTTTCTTCTATTAATCGAATTAAATAGTTCCTATTCATCAAAAAGTTTAAGCATAACAAAAGGTGACAATCTATTAGAAAGGAATATGAGATCAGTAATGTTTTTGTGAAAAGCTAAAAGGGGAGGAAGGTGAATCGTGAAAGCAATTAGGGAAAGAGTGTATTATTCTGAGCAAAAAACTTTTCCTGCTGAAAAAATTAAGGCTAAGCTTCGTGATGCCGGACCTTTTCTGATAAGGAATTATGAATTAGAATATAATAAATAAAAAATTAGATTATAATAATTTTTCTATTTGAAGAATTTAATAAAGTTAGATTTGGTTCCTGTTTTTCTTTGTAGTCTATAGATAAAGTGATATCTTTGGTGTCACATGGACATCAGCGATTGTTTTAATTTGGAAACATTATCTATTAAAAATTAGTTCAAAATCATCAGACAAAATTTATTTTATCTTCTTAGGATGTAAACTAAATTATACAGAGAGTTTTGGAATTATTGGAGAAAATATTTGTATTTACAATACAAATATTTCATCTGTTATATTTCAGCTAAATTTACAATAATATTTTATCATAAATTCACTTTGTCATTTCAATTGCGCGAAGCGCAAGTAATTTAATTAGTATTTTGATAATTAGTAATTTTATAATATTATATATATTATAAAATATATATAATATTATTATTTTGACTATTATTTTTAGATGCAATTAGAAATATACATTTGTCACACCTTATTTTTTACACATCACCCCGAAAGGTTGTGTATAAGGGAGTTTTTTCAATGTAAGTGACATTATTCGAAATGGGATTTTTTATTTCAGAGTCGCCACTTGGGATAGTTTATTTGGCATCCCAAGTCACCGGATTATTTCGAATCCCAAATTGAGGAAATTTTCGACTTTCCAAGTGAAGTCTGCGAACCAAATTCTGTTAACCCAGGGGAAGGTGTTAGGCACCCCCGGATTCCGTGGTTCTAGCACGGTCGCTTAAACTATCATAATTAGCCTATTACCTGATTTTAATACATGTTTCAACCTATAGTGCAATTTTAAATTATTTACCGTTTTATATTAAGTTTTAAGGAATTTTACAACGTTATTAAAACACGTCTCGAACCACGTCACATAAATGCACCCGTGGTTTTTATCATATTTTAACACCGTTGAGATTTGGATTTGGGTCACATAAATGTGCACCCGAGTTTAGGCAAGTAGATTATTAACATACGCGCCTAAAGCGACTAACGTGTTGATAACTTTGTGGGAGGCCATGAAAATTCGCTAAATGGCACGTCCCGATTTCTAAGTATTTTAGTAGAAGTAATTAAAGAGGGCCACGCATTTTTGTGATTTTTTGTTTGGCGCGGCGCACCTCGATTTCATTTTTTAAAGGATATTCGACTAAAGCTTGAAGGGCTATGGACTATTGTGTTATCTAAGATGGCCCTCCTAAAATTTATTCTAAGGGTTTTATTAATCGACTAAGATAGTTAATAGGGCTGTGGATTTAACTTCCAATTGCTAAACACAATAACACACATGTGATATAGCTGGGCCTGAAGGAAAGGCCCAATACTCCACATTTGAATCTGCTAAGCTGACTACACTTCCAGCGCCTGATCTGGGCCATGATGAGTTAACTGGAGGCCCACCTCACAGCAGAAAATATTTTGGGCCTCCTTTGTAAAGGGTGGCCAATTATTGGGCCTAGGGAGAAGTCCGAATTCCACTCCTCAATGTGCTAACCACACATTCAACAAATAACCAGTATAAGTTCTTTTGAATCTAACTATATTATTGAATTTAAAACACATGATTGTCAAAAAATTTAAATGCGGACTTCAGGGTTGCTAAATACAAATCAGGTCATGAATTAAAAATAAAGTAATTGCAGATTTGCATTCTTAAAAACTTCTTGACAATATGATTTTAGAAATTCATTTCCGTGTTCATCAGGAGGCAATTTTCACGGAAAAACTCATATGAACAAAATGTTATGCAGTCCATCAAATAATATTTCCCTTCAATCAGTTAACCTATGAACTATATGAGAGCATCACCTAATGTTGTCATGATTAAGCAACGTCAACCTAATAAACTAAACAGAGATATTTACTGAATCTAACAAGTTTTCTGAACTTAAGCAAACGTTTATAATTCAAACAAGCTGGAATATTAAACTTAAACACACTTAAGTTCAAATGATCCTAACATACAAAATCAAGCATGAAGATAGATGATTACAGCCCATCGTTTGCTTAAGTGCAAGCTCACAACACTAAATTCCTTTATATACCTCAAATTCAGTGAACAAGCTCTAATCAACATGTGTTGTCCTAGTTCTAATTTAGGAATATGAGAAAAACATATTCGACTTCCAATATCTTCTTCATTTAGCATGAATTTCAAATCCTTTACATGTTCAGAGAGTAGCCTTCAAGTAGGATCTTAAGAGAATACCTGGAAACAAAAGGAAAACAATGAAGAGGTAAGGTACAACAAACTCAGCACAACAGCAACAAGGATAGTGTTTCAGCAGCCAAAATTGCCTAGAAATGACCAAGAGAACCCAATTGGACCACACTTGAAACCAAACAATGTCTATAGAAACCAATTATCAAAGATTTAACCCAAACTGGACCCAATACTCAACTGATTCAATTCATTTTATGCTTCTACTGTTCAGGAATCGTTTGGAAAATGAAAATTTTGGCTCTCAAAGAAAAACTTCTCTCAAACTTTCAAATTTTTAGAACTTTTCAAAACTCTCAGATCTGAAAATTTCCCTTTCAAACTAAGGTTTTCAAAATTTTCAATTTTTCAGATCTCCCAAAACTTCCCTTGCAAGGCAGGGTAGACTACCTTTTATAGGCAAAAATTAGGGCATCTTTCAGATTTTTACTTTACACTTTAGCCCCTCTTAGTTTTCAGTTTTTAGCTTAAAAGCCCTTAGGGGACTGACTTGTTACCCAAGTTATACTACTTAGTTTCTGAATTTCAAATTAGAACCCCAATCTAGAAGCTTCTAGGGGCTTCTATTTTCAGTTACTGCAAGATTCTTTAATTGAATTGCCCAAATTACCCCTTGATTACCCCTGAAATTATTAACCTAGGTTAGACTAACCCAAGTCCAACTACACCGACCCCTTTTACTCGGTCAATGATGACCCAGGTTAATTACAAGGGCTTTGAATTATTCAGTACTAACCAAATGATAGCCAATCAAGACCAATCCCCAAAATTGGAATGCAAATCCAAACAACTCTAATTTTAAGCTTGAATTAATTTTAATTAACTAAAATTGAAAGCTACTACTACGAATTGTCGATCAAACAGAACAAGAAATAAACAAAATCAACCAAACAGAAAATGCTATCAGAAGGAACAATCAGTAATTTCAAACCTAAAAATCTAAGAAAATAGGCAGGCAAACATCAAGGTGCAACATGAAAGAATCAGGCATGAATGAACGGATTAAACTAAAGGAAACAGAGAAACTGGGTTTAAACTAGTTTCAATAGAAGAAAATTCAAATATCAAGTGAAACAAACAAAAACAAACTAGAAAAACTCACCAATTTAACTTGAACACGGCTGGCTTCCGATTTGTGCCTCGAAATGATGTTACTCGTTTGTTCTTTGCCAAGAACAAACGAAAAATATTATTTCGTGGCTAAATCGAACCCTAAACTTGCGAAAACTGGACCAGAGGCCTCACAGATTCAAACTCCAAATTGAACTCTTAGGGTTTGATATTTTGATTTGAAATTCGAGAGATTTGGGGAATATTTGAAGGAAAAGGAGTGCGGATTTGGAATGAGGGGGAGACGGGGGTTTAAGGGTGTCAATTTGGTTATGGTTGAGTGGTGGCGCCGCCGGACACGACGGAGGAGTCCATGGTTGCGCTAGGGTTTCAGGATTTGTGGGAATTTCAGTGGGGTTTGAGGGAAACTGGAAGTGGATTTGTGATGGGGAAGGTGAGAAGGGACTCTGGTGTGAATTTAGGGGCGATTGGCTGTCGGCCGCCTCCGCAGGCGATTTCCGGCAGGCGGTGGGCAGTGGAAGTAGGGTTTGGTCTTTGGGGGTTTGAGAGAGACGAAGGGGGAGGGGGTGCTGAGGGAGGTAGGGTATGTTAAGACATATATATATTAATAAACTTAGGCTTCTCATCCGTTGGATTAAACAACCTAGACGGCTAGGATTGATTTAAACCAAACGACGTCGTTTGGGCATTTGCTGGACCGGACTGGGTGATAAAAGTGGGGCTGGGTAGAGTTTAAATGGATTTGAGGGGTTTGGGCTTGGCTTTTAGAGATTGGACAAAGTCCAAAAAATCCGAAACAAAAGACCCTCTTTAATTTCCTTTTCTTTTCAATTTTCCAATTTCTTTTAATTTCTTTTCTTTTATTTAATTTTCAAATATTTGAACTAAAATTAAACCTAAAAGATTAAGCTAATCTACCTAATTATATTAAGCTAGAATTAATAATCAAAACTATTAGTAAAATACCAATTTAAAGAAAACTAATAAAATTCAAATCTAAAATTTAAAACCAAGCAACATATCAATTTTTGGTTTTTGTATTTTTTGTAAAACCCTAATTACTAATTAATCTAAAAATATAAAATTATGTCCTAAATGCCAATGCAATGCGTATTTTTGTATTTTTTAGATAAATTATGCTAAATTAAAAAAATGCTCATATAAAAAAATGCAAATAAACACGAAAATTATGCAATTAATTCCTAAAATCGAATAATAAAAGAAAAATCCTAATTTTAAGACTTCTGTAGGAGTAATTCAAGCCAGGCAAAAATCACGTGCTCACAGCTGTCCCTCTTTGCTCGGAGACACGAAGGGTTTTCGGGCAAAGATAAGTGAGCAATTATGAGGGGTTTTCGCTCGCTTGGCACTCCATGAGAAGCAGTTTTGAAAAATGTCTGACCGAACCCTGCTTCAGAGGTTGCCTGCATATCCTTGGCTGTAAAGGAATCAGGTCAGTGTAGTTCTGGAAGTTTTGGTAGGTGGGACTACCAGGAGCTGTGATTTCACTGCTGTTGCTGCTGCTACTGCTTGTTGACCTCCTTATTACACCAAAAGGAAAATCAAATCTAAGCTAGCTATGCCTATCAACTACGAGTTACAAGATTCCTATCTATAAATCTCTTGAAGCTTGATCTTGAGTCTTAGCTGATTTTGCTGTGGACTCCGATTTGAATCTTGATGCTCGCAAGTTGTAGGTGCTGGTTCTTTCTTCAGCTTTTGAATCAAAACGGGATATGCGAAGCTTGTGACTTCAGTCATATCATGTGCAGCCTGCGTCCTTCTTCATTTCAAATACTTTGAGTTCACTTCTTTTTGTTCTTTTCTTCTTTTCCTTTATTCTGGATTAAGACTCATTCTTTCGGTCATCTTGAATCCTGTACCTTGAGGTAAAACCTGTTCGGACAACAAAACAAACAGACGAACGAAATTTTTCTGCCCCAATTTTCACAAAATTTTGTGAGTTATTTGCAACACATATCTAAGCAATAAAATCAGGATTGTGTATCCTTGGGAATGAAGCCTTAAATTGGAGGGGGGGATTACCAGCTTATGCTGGAAAATGACCGGGTTATGCCGGAAAAGAAAAAGGTCCTCGGGTTATGCCGGGGAGGTCCACGGATTATGCCGGGATAAAAGAAAAAGGCTCCTTGGGTTATGCTAGGGAGGGCCGCGGGTTATGCCGGGATAAAAGAGGTCCTTGGGTTATGCCAGGGAGATCCGCGGGTTATGCCAGGATAAAAGAACAAAGGTCCTTGGGTTATGCCAGAGAGGTCCACGGGTTATGCCGGGATTAAAAGAAAAAAAGGCTCCTTGGGTTATGCTAGGGAGGTCTGCGGGTTATGCCGGGATAAAAGAGGTCCTTGGGTTATGCCAGGGAGGTCCACGGTTATGCCGGGATAAAAGAAAAAAGGTCCTTGGGTTATGCCAGGGAGATCCACGGGTTATACCGGGAATAAAAGAAGAAAGGCTCCTTGGGTTATGCCAGGGAGATCCACGGGTTATGCTGGGATAAGAAGGAAAAAAGGCTCCTTGGGTTATGCTAGGGAGGCCCGCGGGTTATGCCCGGATAAAAGAGGTCCTTGGGTTATGCCAGGGAGATCCGCGGGTTATGCCGGGATAAAAGAAAAAAGGTCCTTGGGTTATGCCAGGGAGGTCCACGGGTTATGCCGTGATAAAAGAAAAGGTCCTTGGGTTATGCCAGGGAGGTCCACGGGTTATGCCGGGATAAAAGAAAAAGGTCCTTGGGTTATGCCAGGGAGGTCCACGGGTTATGCCGGGATTAAAAGAAAAAGGCTCCTTGGGTATGCCAGAGAGGTCCACGGGTTATGCCGGGATAAAATAAAAAGGTCCTTGGGTTATGCCAGGTAGGTCCGCGGGTTATGCCGGGATAAAAGAGGTCCTTGGGCTATGCCAGGGAAGCCCACGGGTTATGCCGGGATAAAAGAAAAAAGGTCCTTGGGTTATACCGAGATAAAAGAAAAGATCCTTGGGTTATGCCAGGGAGGTCCACGGGTTATGCCGGGATAAAAGAAAAAGGTCCTTGGGTTATGCCAGGGAGGTCCACGGGTTATGCCGGCATAAAAGAAAAAGGTCCTTGGGTTATGCCAGGGAGGTCCACGGGTTATGCCGGGATAAAAGAAAGAGGTCCTTGGGTTATGCCAGGGAGGTCCACGGGTTATGCCGGGATAAAAGAAAAAGGTCCTTGGGTTATGCCAGGGGGGTCCACGGGTTATGCCGGGATAAAAAGAAAAAGGCTCCTTGGGTTATGCCAGGGAGGTCCACGGGTTATGCCGGGATAAAAGAAAAAGGTCCTTGGGTTATGCCAGGGAGGTCCACGGGTTATGCCGAGATAAAATAAAGAGGTCCTTGGGTTATGCCAGGGAGGTCCACGGGTTATGCCGGGATATCTAGGAAAAGGGGCCCTATGCTACCATGATTTTGGTTTTTTTTTTTAGTAAGGATGCAGGAAGATTTTTTGAGGAACTTACCTTCGAGT
>NW_017676432.1:0-30738 GCF_001879085.1 Nicotiana attenuata
CCTAACTCGCCACTCTAAAACCACTAACGAAAAGCTGGTTAATCGACTCATGAGTATCAGGAAGGGTAGCAACATCATCGTCAGAGACGAGATTAACAGGCCCGGTTGGAGAAAGATGATGTGAAACTTCAGCTTCATCAGAGACGATACGTCTCCGAACTCTTGGACTTTTCACCAAGGAACCATCCTCCTCTTCTTCGTCGGAGCTATCATCGTCTGCGGTTTTTCTTTTCAGAAGAATATCCTGAGCACTTTCTAAAGAAAGTTGGGTTCCTAAACGAGAAGCTGAAACTGCTTCAGCAGTTACACCTCGAATAGCGAAACCTTACAAAGAGAAAATTGAAAGTTAAGGCAATAAAGAGAAAAATCTTACATACGAGAAAGACAAAAACTCATACCGTGAGTCTTTACATTCTAACCATGACGATTGGAAATAAATTTCCAAGACCTAGCCTCCATAGGAGCAATCTTCAATAATTTATCTACCCAACCACGAAAATTGGGAATGTTCTCCACAACTCCCATGGTTGCTAAAAACAAAAAAAAGAGAAACAAAGTTAAAGAAATTTGTAAATTCGAAAGAAAGAGGTGCGGGAGAGATGAGAGACTTACGTGCAAAGTTCCACTTCTCAGGGAAGGGAACGTTTTGTTCATCCACTAAACCAACTGTGGGAGCAACAACAAATCGGGCATACCAGCCACGATCCTTATCATCTTCTGGGCTTACCAAAACCCTCTTACTCCTAGCCATTAAGGTAAAGACGCCATTACGAAAAAGTCTAAGGGAGTATAGATGAATTAGGTGGGAGAAGGTGAAATCAACATTTGCCAAATTGGCCAGATGCCTTAAACAAGCAACAGCCCTCCATACAAGCGGGCCAACCTGTGCTAAACAAACTTTGAAGAAACGACAGAAATCGAGAATTACTGGGTCGATAGCTGGTTTAAACCCAAGAGTAAAAGGGTATGTGTAAACGAAAGAGAATCCAGTCATATATGAAGTAATCCTCTGATTTGGATTGGGGATTACAATGGGAAAATCGTTACTCCAGTGACAATCTTTGCGAACTATGGGAGCTAAAATCTCTGTAATCATAATGGGGTAAGCATCAACACGATCCAAACCAGAAATTTGGGTCTGAAGTGATTGTCTATCATGCTGAAAAGATAAATCGTTAGGGACTATTTCTTCTACCAAGGGTTCCTGTAATGGTTCAGAGGCCTCCTTGTTCTTAGAAGATGATTTTTGAGTAAAAGAACCTCTAGTTCTAGAGGAAGAACCAGGGCTAGGAGAAGGCATGGCAGAACCACCACCACGAGAGGATCCTAAGCTACAAAGTCTCCCACCTCTTCTATGTCTAACAGGGGCATCTAAAATAGGAACTCTCTTAGGGTTAGGATTCGAAGAAGACATGATGAAGAAGAAAAAGAAGTAAACAGAGATTCGCACAATTCAAGTGTTCAAGGAAAAAGTTTTATGTGGTAAAAGGTGAAAGGAAAAATTGAATTTATACTGATGGGCGACCGTCAAAAGTAAAAACGCAGTAATGGAAGGATCACAATAATGGTAACTGATACTTCATGAACAGTGGAGCCGAAAAGACAGCCTGAAAAAGTGTTGTAAACTGTGGAACCAATAAGAAGATGACACGTATCTAAAGCATTAAATGGAAGTGATAATTAAAGCGTCACCTCTGTCAGAACATCAAATGGTGACAAAAATTCTCCTTTAATGAATTCCACTTCCCAAATATTCAAACTGACGAATAAATGGAAAGTGGGAGGACTATCTGTATTGGAAAAAATTATATTTATATATATGGTGACGTGTCATGGCACGTAGACTGATCAAGCAGTCAAAGAATTAAGGTTGGTTAACAGACACGAGCAACAATAGATACGAGCAAGTTAAATGAAGAAGGCACGAGCAGTCATACAAATAATTCAACGTTCGTACCTATTCAAGACATTCAAAGGTCAAAGATCGAGAAGAGACAAAGGAATGAATCTGACAGCAAAAAAGAGCCCAGATACAACATTTAATGAGTATTAAATACTAGAAACGTTAGAGAATATGTATTTAATGTATATGATTGCATAACGTAACATTTAAGGTCATTAAATTACCCATAATTGTCTTATTATGACAAAGAGAAAGTCTGTATTCCCAAAACAGCTATAAAAGAGAAAGTCACAAACAACTGTAGGTACACGAAAAACACGACTGGAATATACTTTGTTTTTTTGCTTTCTGATTATATTATTCAAAATCTCTTTCTTATATACTTTTCCGATTATCAGTAACCCGAGTTTATCTAAATTCAAACTTTGACCTAAAATCTAATTTTTGGTTAAACATATGTAATTACTTCTTTACGATCCCTTACTGTTTGTGATAAACTATTTAATGTTGAGCAGATTAAAATATCTTTCTCAATAAGTGGTTAAGAACTTTATAAGACGAATAATATGAATCGAATGTAATTTTGGTACATATTTTCTTTTCTTTTGCTTTCAAAGGTGGTTTACGTGGTTCACATGCATATGATTGATTGGCAATGCGGCATTTAATTATTTAACCTAACACACCTGATCACTACAGTTTCATCAACTCGAAAGAATGAGCCATTTATTATTGTCAATAAATGTCCAAGAAAATCATATTCCAAAAAGTGTGAAAAGGTAATTCCCCTTGGATAGAAATGGGGTAAAATTGCTTTACTTTACCTCTCCTAGTAAAACATTCCATCGTTGTGCCCAACAGCCGTTTAGAGTTTAGACAGAACTATTTCATATTATTGTTCTTACTTATTAGATTTACACAATTGTGAATCGGCATGTAATAAAGTTTCATTTGTTTCATTTACGAGTATATATTCAAGCTTGCCTTCGTTATAAATCCTGCAATGGTTTCATCCACTTGCAGCGATGGATGTCTTCCATAACAGTTTTAGATTGGTTATGTATCCAAAACAGATTTTAGATTGGTTATGTATCCAAAACAGGTTTTAGATTGGTTATGTATCCAAAACAGGTTTTAGATTGGTTATGTATCCATAACAGGTTTTGGACTAGTTTTATAACAACGAAATATTTCTATAAGTAGGTTCACTGATGAACCTATTCGATACTCTCAAAAACAAAGAAATAAATCATCTCTTCTAATGTTATCGTTCTCTTCTGTTATTAGTTCTAGTTAATTACATAGTTCTTGCTATATTGCTTTTATTTTATAACACGTTATCAGCACGAGGCTCTAATCCTTTCCATTACCATTTTAAGGTTTATTTTTATATATCCTCCAGGTACGTCTTGTTAGTATACTGTATTTGTAAAATAATTCTGGAAATATAAATGAATATAAACAGAAATGAACATAAACAGAAATGACATAAAACCAATTCGAGCCCACTGATATCATAGTGTTTCCTTAAGGAATTTAATCCCCTCCTAGTACCCAAGGTTATGGATTATTTCCTCCCAGGATAGAACGAATTACACACTGGTGTAGTGGTACTTCAAACCCCAGTGTTTCAGCGAACACAATGTTCGGTAGCAAATCACACTTACTTTTTACTTTGTTTGATGCTAAAAGTATGCAGAAGAAGGAGAGAAAACTCAGAAAATCGTAGTGAAATTCTGAGCAGAATAGTGATGTATTTATAGCCAAAGTTGGGCTGAAATCTGAAGAAGTGCAACTCTTCAGAATGGTTGTTTATGCAAAACTGCCACAGCATAAATGCCATTACATAAATGGCCATTTACTCAACAATAAAGAGGGAAAATAAAGAGGAAAAATTGAAGAGGGTAGTTACTTTTCTGTTACCAAAACAGAAAAACGGAATATTAATGTTTAATATTAATATTCTGTTATTAAAATAAATATTTAATAACATTTCTGTTAATATTTTACTATTAACAAATAAATTTGGTCCAAAAAGTTAATCAATCAATCGATCAAATCCAAATCCGAATTCGAAGCCGAAGCCGAAGTCGTAGCCGAAGCCGAAGTCGAAGCCGAGCCGAGCGAGCGACGACGACGACGGCGCGAGGCTTGCCTTCTTCTCAACTCTTTAAGAGCTAGAAGAAGAGCAATTGCTTATATACCCATAAAAAACCTCTTCCTCTTCCAATATGGGACAATGTCCATTTGCCGGGGGGGGGGGGGGGGGAAGTTAAAATTTCTGTCAAAATTTCATTTTCCTCCATTTCCCATTCACCCTCTTTTAAGTATTTAATATATTAATTAAATACAACAAAAACCCAACAATCCCCCACATGAATGGGGAATGGCTATATCACGGAAGTATGCATGAAAAACTGCATGATTCGCAAGCAAGGATTAATTGCATCTGGATAAGTAGGTTTCCCTTTGAACTTTTCGTAGTGAACTTATGTCGCATATACTCGATCAATTGGTAGATTTGATATCTTTGAACCGTCGAACTTTGGTGTATACCTAGACAACCACAAGTCACACAACCAACCCTTAACCGCCTTTGGTTCTCATTGTTGTGTTCGTTTCAGCCATGAACACCGCCTGGTTTCATAAGTGCATAGAGAACTGGCCTTACGAAGTTCTCCTTGAAGCGGCTAACACTTCACACTTACATAGGTGATTTCTAAACGTGTCATCTCGTAGATACACTATTTGATATACCCCGTATCAAATTTAGAAATTATTAAAAAGCCTTAATGCTTTATCCTTGGTACTGAACATTGTCTCATCACAAGAATGGACCAAAAGTTTAGTTGACAATGTTGAACCGTCATAAATGACTTTGTTTGATCTCCTTGAACCTAGATCTTGGGATCTCCAGTCTTCTAGGTAGAGTTACTGCCACTATGACTTGTTCTCGGCCATAGTCCCATTCCCCTTGATGACATCTCAACTACCTCTCTAGTTAGGCCTTTTGTAAGTGGATCCGACACATTATCACTTGACTTTACATAGTCAATCGTGATAATTCCTCTAGAGAGTAATTGTCTAACGATTTTATGTCTTCGTCGTATATGACGAGACTTACCGTTATACATAACGCTCCCAGCCCTTCTAATTGCCGCTTGACTATCACAATGTATGCATATTGGTGCCAACGGTTTGGGCCAAAATGGAATATCTTTCAAGAAATTCCGGAGCATTCAGCTTCTTCACCGGCTTTATCCAAGGCTTTGAACTCAGCCTCCATTGTAGAGCGGGCAATACAAGTTTGTTTGGATGACTTCCAAGATACCGCTCCTCCACCAATAGTGAATACATATCCACTTGTGGACTTGGAATCAGTTGATCCGGTGATCCAATTTGCATCACAGTATCCCTCAATGACCGTAGGATATTTACTGTAGTGCAAAGCAAAGTCCTAGGTATGTATTAAATACCCCAAAACTCGTTTCATGGCCATCCAATGAGATTGACCTAGATTGCTCGTATATCGACTCAATTTACTTATAGCACAAGCTATATCTGGTCGTGTACAATTCATGATGTACATTAAGCAACCCAACACACGAGCATAATCCAATTGAGATATGCTTTGGCCTTTGTTCTTTGCTAATGCAAGATTCACGTCAATTGGAGTCTTTGCAACATTGAAGCCCAAGTGCTTGAATTTTTCAAGTACTGTCTTAATATAATGAGATTGTGACAATTCTAGACCTTCAGAAGTCTTATGGATCTTAATTCCCAGAATTAAATCAGCAACTCCCAGGTCTTTCATATCAAACTTGCTAGTTGGCATACGCTTAGTAGCATTTATGTTGGCAATGTCATTACTCATTATGAGCATATCATCCACATATAAGCAAACAAAGACTATGTGATTTGGAACATTTTTAATATACACACACTTATCACATTCATTTATCTTAAATCCATTTGACAACATTGTTTGGTCAAATTTCGCATGCCATTATTTGGGTGCTTGTTTTAGTCCGTAAAGGGACTTAACAAGTCTACAGACCTTCGTTTCTTTACCTGGAACCACAAACCCTTCAGGTTGTTCCATGTAGATTTCTTCCTCCAACTCTCCATTTAAGAAGGCCGTCTTAACATCCATTTGATGAATTTCAAGACCATAAACTGCAGCTAACGCTACTAACGTTCGTATGGACGTAATTCTTGTAACTGGAGAGTATGTATCAAAATAGTCAATACCTTCTCGTTGTATATACCCTTTGACCACAAGTCTTGCCTTATATTTGTCAATAGTTCCATCATCTTTCATTTTCCTCTTAAAGATCCATTTAGAACCCAACGGTTTATTTCCAGGAGGAAGATCAACCAATTTTCATGTATGGTTGTTCAATATGGATTCTATTTCACTATTGACTGCCTCTTTCCATAACAATGATTCCGAAGAAGACATAGCTTCTTTAAATGTTTGAGGCTCATTTTCCAATAAGAAAGTCACAAAATCTGATCCAAATGAAGTAGACGTTCTTTGACGTTTACTACGTCTTGGATCCTCCTGGTTAAGTGTACTTTCTTTTGTTTCTTCCCGTGGTCGTTTAGATCCTTCACCAATTGACTCGCATTCCTTTTTATACGGATATATATTTTTAAAGAACTCAGCATTATCTGATTCTATAACCGTATTATTATGAATGTCGGGATTTTCTGATTTATGAACCAGAAATCGATATGCTTTACTATTAGCCGCATATCCTATGAAAACACAATCAACGGTTTTCGGTCCTATTTTTACCCTTTTGGGTTTAGGAACTTGAACTTTTGCCAAACACCCCCACACTTTAATAGAATTCAAGTTGGGCTTCCTTCCTTTCCATTTTTTTTCATATGGAATAGATTGTGTTTTGCTATGGGGTACTCGATTTAGTATTCGGCTAGCCGTAAGAACGACTTCCCCCCACAAGTTCTGTGGCAAACCAGAACTTATCAATAATGCGTTCATCATCTCCTTTAATGAACGATTCTTTCTTTCTGCAATCCCATTGGATTGGGGCGTGTAAGGGGCCGTTGTTTGATGAATAATTCCATATTCTAAACATATTTGTTCAAAAGGAGATTCATATTCACCACCCCTATCACTTCTTATCATTTTGATTTTCTTGTTAAGTTGCGTTTCAACTTCATTTTTGTATTGCTTGAATGCGTCTATTGCTTCATCTTTACTATTAAGTAAGTAAACATAGCAATATCGAGTACTATCGTCAATAAAAGTTATGAAATACTTCTTTCCACCGCGAGATGGTATTGACTTCATGTCACAAATATCTGTGAATTAAGTCTAAAGGATTTGAATTCCTTTCAACTGACTTATAAGGATGTTTAACATACTTAGATTCCACACATACTTGACATTTTGATTTGTCACATTCAAACTTGGGCAATACTTCCAAATTAATCATTTTCCGTAAGGTTTTATAATTGACATGACCCAAACGTATATGCCATAATTCATTTGACTCAAGTAAGTAAGACGAAGCTGAAATTTTATTATTATTTTCAACAACCATTACATTCAGCTTGAAAAGTCCCTCAGTGAGGTAACCTTTTCCTACAAACATTTCATTCTTACTTATTACAACCTTATCGGAAACAAAAACACATTTAAAACCATTCTTAACAAGAAGTCCAGTAGAGACTAAATTCTTCCTAATCTCGGGAACATGAAGGGCGTTGTTCAAAGTCACCACTTTGCCGGAAGTCATTTTGAGAAATATCTTCCCACATCCTTCAATCTTGGCCTTTGAAGCATTTCCCATAGAAATCGTCTCATCGGGTCCAACAGGAGCATAAGTAGCAAAAGCTTCTCTAACAGCACAAACATGACGAGTGGCTCCAGAATCTATCCACCACTCATTAGGATTGCCTACCAAGTTGCATTCGGAAAGCATGACACATAAGTCATCAACATCATCATGCTTTTCAACCATGTTTGCTTGACCCTTCTTCTTGTCCTTCTTCGGAGCACGACACTCCGTAGATTTGTGTCCGATTTTTCCACAGTTGTAGTAGTTTCCACTGAACCGCTTCTTGCTTGGGTTGTATTTCGGTCCAGAAGCCTTCTTCCTCTTTTTGTTCTCTTCAACAATATTTGCTCCCATTATTGTTGAGTTTCCACGGCCTCTCTTTTCAGCAGCTTTGTTGTCCTCTTCGATTCTCAACCGAACAATGAGATCTTCAAGGGACATCTCCTTGCGTTTGTGTTTCAAGTAGTTTTTGAAGTCCTTCCACAAAGGAGGCAACTTCTCAATCATCGCTGCTACTTGAAATGCTTCATTGATGACAAGACCTTCAATGAAATTTCTGTTAGTAAAAATATTAAGATTACTACTTTCAACATCAATATTAATTTGATATATACCTTCAGCTAGGAGATCGTGAATAATGACTTGCAATTCCTGGACTTGGGTAATAACGGACTTGCTATCTACCATTTTGTAGTCCAAAAACTTTGCAGCAACAAACTTTTTCAACCCGACATCTTCGATTTTGTATTTCTTTTCAAGCGCAGTCCACAGTTCCTTTGACATTTCCACGCCACTGTAGACGTTATACAAAGCATCCTCCAGCCCGCTTAGAATATAATTCTTGCATAAAAAATCTGAATGCTTCCACGCCTCAATCACGAGAAAGCGTTCAGTTTCTGGAGTTTCATTGGACAACACAGGAACATCTTCCTTGATGAACTTCTGGAGACTTAGAGTAGTCAAATAGAAGAGCATCTTTTGCTGCCAGCGCTTGAAATCAATCCCGAAAAATTTTTCTGGTTTCTCCGCCGGTGCCAATGCTGCCGGTGTCGTTCGGCTTGTTGAGGTATTGCAGTCACCATTGGAACAGCTTGGTTCTCATTCTCGTTAGTCATTTCTGTAAAAGAATGACACAAACGTTAAAATCACGTAAATTTTAATAGAGTACAAAACCACAAAGGTTTTACTCTTCCAGAAACAGTAAGTACAAATACAGAAAATATATTAAATTCCTTAAGCTAATGTATACTGTATTTGTAAAATAATTCTGGAAATATAAATGAATATAAACAGAAATGAACATAAACAGAAATGAACATAAACAGAAATGACATAAAACCAATTCGAGCCCACTGAATTCACAGTTTTTCCTTAAGGAATTTAATCCCCTCCTAGTACCCAAGGTTATGGATTATTTCCTCCCAAGATAGAACGAATTACACACTGGTGTAGTGGTACTTCAAACCCCAGTGTTTCAGCGAACACAATGTTCGGTAGCAAATCACACTTACTTTTTACTTTGTTTGATGCTAAAAGTATGCAGAAGAAGGAGAGAAAATTCAAAAAATCGTAGTGAAATTTTGAGCAGAATAGTGTTGTATTTATAGCCAAAGTTGGGCTGAAATCTGAAGAGGTGCAACTCTTCAGAATGGCTGTTTATGCAAAACTGCCGCAGCATAAATGCCATTAAATAAATGGACATTTACTCAACAATAAAGAGGGAAAATAAAGAGGGAAAATTGAAGAGGGTAGTTACTTTTCTGTTACCAAAATAGAAAAACGGATTGGATTTAATATTAATATTTAATATTAATATTCTGTTATTAAAACAAATATTTAATAAGATTTCTGTTAATATTTTACTATTAACAAATAAATTTGATCCAAAAAGTTAATCAATCAATTGACCAAGTCCGAATCCGAATCCGAATCCGAAACCGTAGCCGAAGCCGAAGCCGAGCCGAGCGAGCGACGACGACGACGACGACGGCACGAGGCTTGCCTTCTTCTCAACTCTTTAAGAGCTAGAAGAAGAGCAATTGCTTATATACCCATAAAAAACCTCTTCATCTTCCAATATGGGACAATGTCCATTTGCCAAGGGGGGAAACTTAAAATTTCACTCAAAAATTCATTTCCCTCCATTTCCTATTCACCCTCTTTTAAGTATTTAATATATTAATTAAATACAACAAAAACCCAACACGTCTTAATACATGTTACATATTTTATATTAATTCAAGTTCTTATAGTAGTTGTTATGTCGTCACAGAAAAGAAATTAGTAGACATAAAATAATTATATAGTAATTCATTATTCACATGTATATCAGAAAGCATTTGGTTAGAGATATTGTAAAAATTTGCCATAGTAATTTTATTTAACCAATTTGTTTTAGATTTATATTCAGATATAATATTTTTTTTAAAATAATATATTTATGTGTAATTGAAATGACTTGATCAAGTGTTTTGATTCGTTCAATAAGTATTGGACATGTATATGTTTCTCACTTGTCATGAAAATCTTACTTGGCTACTAATATATTGTGAAAACACTTAGAGTTGTCCACTAAAATTTTGTTATGTGTTCTATAATATTTGTCAGATACCATCATAATTTATTACAAGTTATTTGCTGCAAATTTAAAGCCTATAAATACACTAATAATTATGAAGATGACTCTCTCATTTAAAGAAGAGAATTTTAAGATTCAATTTATTTGGAAGATGAGAGGTGTGAATGCTTAGTTATACGATTTATTTGTCAATGAATCATAATGATCTCTCAATCAATTTCTGCATGGTTGTTACTACTTTGCTGATGGTTTATCAGTACCTAAAATTTATCAACCAATAGTTAATTGTTTGTATTAGAAGATATACTTGTACAATATTCAGTTTCATGATATACATGACTAGCAGAAGTGATTATATTCTTATAACTAATTTTATTTTTGCTTATGACTACAAGAGTGATAATTGATATTTTCATAAATTCTCGGGGGTAAGTCCCACGACACTCTGAGAATAATGCATCAAGTTCATGTACACCGTAATAATAAGATGTTGGGTTCGAGTCCGGATGATTAAGGCATAATATGCATTTATGAAGGTAAGACATTGGTTCCCAATGCATCATATTGATGATGATTTTGAAAAATACAATATAATTATCGTGACCATATGAATTGGCGTGGTCATGGCAAGAAACGAAATAATAATCGTCATCATGATAGTAATTATAAAAAGGAGAACAATAAGGATTCTCCATATATCCTTCAAAAGGTAAAGGCAATGTTTACCATCAAATTGGTATGGAAAATAATAAATCACGTCGCAATGATTATACTCCACTCCCTGAAGAGAATGTGACTTGTGATAAAGATTTAGAATGCAGATTCATTCCTGAAGGTGAATGTAGCAATATGTGTGTAATGAACAAAGACGTGTTGGATACATACCACAACTCACCTTTAAGGGAGGTTTAAGAGGAAGAAAGATAATGAATATTACTGTGTGGTTACATGAATATGTCATTGGTCGCGTACATGTGGTACGTCAAAAATATATATTGACGTGCCTTATAAAAGGTTATTAAAGGCAAAATACAAGCAAGAAATAATTTCGCTTATGATGACTTTGACCATGACACTTTATTACAATATAACTTTCTTTGTGAAAGAGACATTCACCATATGAATGGTGTGACAAAAGATCTTGTAGTACAAAATTAATTAAGAGCTCCGGAAGAACTAATTTATTATTACCCGGATGGATAAAATTATTCATGACATTGATATTGTAGTAAGTCTCAAAAGAAACTTTTGAGTTTCAAATGTATAAGCCAAATTGGTTGGCATATTGAGACTATACATGAATGGAAGGTTGAATATATTCATATTACTATAATCATACCGGGTAAATATAAAAGGTTACCCGACTTTCCTTCTATTTGTACTACACAAGTATAAGTATGATGATGCAATCACATGCCACAAGTAAACTAAAGTTTACTGAAACAAATATTAGTTGGCATGACTGGTAGGCCATCCCGGTTTAATTATGATGTGCAAGTGATTAACAATTCACATTGACATATATTGAAGAAATAGAAGATTATTCAAGAATTCTCTTGTGCTGCTTATTCTCATGATATACCAGCTAAGGTAGGGACCGAATCCCTTGATTTCTGGAATGAATAAAAGGTGATATATATATGGGCCCAGTCACCTGCCATGTGGACCATTTACTATTATATGATTTTAATAGATACATCTATTGTATAGTCACATGTGCGTTTGTTATCAACTTGCAGTTTGGCTTTTGCAAGGTTGCTTGCTCAAATTATTAGAGCACAGTTCCATAATGTAAATTATGATGACTTATCTTGATAATGCTGGTTTAAATCCAAGCTGGTTTAGCAGAAATTATATGCCTCCAACTATAGCTAACCAATTGGTTATGAGAACAAAACTTCCAAAAATAAAATTTGGTGAGATGTATTATTTAATATATAGCAGCACTTGTACGCATCTAGCCAACAAATTATTGATAAATTCTCCCTATCACAATTGGTTCAGGGTCAGGAACCAAATAAATTCCATCTAGAAATATGAATGTGCAATATGATTTAATTGCTCCACCATAACGCATAAAGATGAGTCCCTAAAGAATGATGGGGATATGTCTTGGTGATCCAATATTAGGTGGAGAAAATGGGCAGCTGAAAAAAAGTATTACATGAAATGAATTATTATGAGTACATCTAGATCCTCACACAAGAAAATATGAACTTGAAGTTCAAGTGATAATTCATTTGCAAAATATTGCTAGGCACATTTGTTGACCCAAAGCTAAATATAAGCTGCAAGCGCTCCAAAAAAAAAAGGATAAGTCCATGAAGGACATAGTCTATGGCACACATGAAGCATAATTGACTAATCAGGTTCAAAAAAATAAAACTCCTTAAGAAGGAGAGGAGCAAATGATCAAGATGGTCATAATAAAGAGGCAAGTGCTCTATAAGAGCACCACGATATAACACTTATTAACACCTCATAAGAGAGGCTCAGGTACCTGAACATAATGAGATCTCGATAAATTATGTCTTTATTGAGTGATGATGGAACCGATATAAAATGATCATTGACGATTTTATTGATATAGTGTGGCGCTCAATATTATTAATATTGACGAGGATCTTGAGCTCAAATCTGTCATAGNAGTCTATGGCACACATGAAGCATAATAGACCAATCGGTTCCAAAAATAAAACTCGATGAAGAAGGAGAAGAGTAAATGATCAAGATGATCATAATAAGGAGGCAAGTGCTTTATAAGAGCATCGCGACATAACACTTTATAAGACATCATAAAAGAGGATCAGGTAGCTGAAAATAATGAAATCTCGATAAGTTATGTCTTTATTGAGTGATGATGAAACCGATATAAAATGATCATCGATGATATTATTGATATAATGTAGCGCTCAACATTATTAATGTTGACGAGGATCTTAAGCTCAAATCTGTCATAGAATGTGGACAGACAAATGATTAGCCAAAATGAAAAATACGCAATCAAGATTGACTTCACCTGAAAAATGTGAAATTGGATGCAATCACATTCAGGTATCTTATCAGTCTAGCAATTCATGAAAAACTTGATATGCATCTTATGGATGTTGTCGCAGCCTATTTATATGGCTCACTGGACAACGAAATTTTTATGAAAATCCCTGAAGGATTCAAAGTACCTGAAACATACAAAGATTCTAGGAAAACTTGTTCGATAAAGCTTCGGAAATCCTTGTATGGATTGAAGCAATCAGGGCGCATGTGGTATAATCGCCTCAACGAATACCTATTAAAAGAAGGGTACAAGAATGACACAATTTGTCCTTGTGTCTTTATAGGAAGATTTGGATCTGAATTTGTCATAATAGCTGTGTATGTTGATGACTTGAATATCATTGAAACTCCTGAAGAGCTTACAAAGGCAGTAGAATGCT
Organism: Nicotiana attenuata; assembly: GCF_001879085.1. Taxonomy (NCBI): domain Eukaryota; kingdom Viridiplantae; phylum Streptophyta; class Magnoliopsida; order Solanales; family Solanaceae; genus Nicotiana; species Nicotiana attenuata. Next base: position 13,726 of record NW_017676432.1, read on the forward strand.
TGAAGAAAGAATTTGAAATGAAAGATCTTGGAAAGACAAAATTTTGTCTTGTCTTACAAATTGAGCATTTGAAAAATGGAATATTTGTCCATCAATCAACGTACACCGAAAATATTTTGAAGCGCTTTTATATGGATAAAGCACATCCATTGAGTACCCCGATGTTTGTGAGATCGCTTGATATAAATAAAGATCCATTTCGTCCTCATGAAAATAATGAAGAGCTTCTAGGTATTGAAATACCATATCTTAGTGCAATTGGGGCATTAATGTACCTTGCTAATAATTCTAGACCAGATATAACTATTTCGGTAAGCTTGTTAGCAAGATTTAGTTCTTCTCCAACACAAAGACACTGGAATGGTATTAAGCATCTATTCAGATATCTGCGAGGGACCATTGATATGAGATTATTTTAATCAAATGAATCTAGGTCACAACTGATAGGTTATGCAGATGCAGGATATTTGTCTGACCCACATAAAGGTCGATCTCAAACAGGCTATTTATTTATATGTGGAGGTACTGCCATATCATGGCGTTCAACAAAATAAACTATGGTTGCTACTTCTTCAAATCATGTAGAGATAATAGCCATTCATGAAGCGAGTCGAGAATGCGTTTGGTTGAGATCAATAACTCAACATATCCAGGAGCTATGTGGTCTTTCATGGGGAAAGGATATCCCAATAATATTATATAAAGACAATGTTGCATGTATAGCTCAACTAAAAGGGGGATATATTAAAGGATACAGAACAAAGCATATTTCACCAAAAAAAAATTTCACGCATGATCTTCAAAAGAATGGTGAATTAGATGTTCAACAAATTCGTTCAAGTGATAATTTGGCAGATTTGTTCACTAAGGCATTGCCGACATCAACATTTGAGAAGTTAAGATACAATATTGGAATGCGTCGTCTCCGAGATATCAAATAAGATTTTTTTTATCAGGGGAGAAATACGCGTTGTACTCTTTTTCCCTTAACCAAGGTTTTGTCCCATTTGGGTTTTCCTGGTAAGGTTTTTAATGAGGCAACTCTTAATGCGTATCACAAGATATGTGTACTTTTTTTCCTTCACTAAGATTTTTCCCACTGGATTTTTCTTAGTAAGGTTTTAATGAGGCACATTATCTGTTAGTGGACATCCAAGGGAGAGTGTTATAATCCTGCAAATGGTTTCATCCACTTGCAATGATGGATGTCTTCTATAATAGTGTTAGATTGGTTATGTATCCATAACAGGTTTTAGATTGGTTATGTATCCAAAATAGGTTTTAGATTGGTTATGTATCTATAACAGGTTTTGGATTGGTTTTGTAACAACGAAATATTTCTATAAATAGGTTCACTGATGAACCTATTCGATACTCTCAGAAACAAAGAAATAAATCCTCTCTTCTAATGTTATCATTCTCTTCTGTTATTAGTTCTAGTTAATTTCATAGTTCTTGCTATATTGCTTTTATTTTATAACAACCTTCTCCTTTTTTTCTTTTAGGGTTTTTACGTTTCATAACATTTCAAGCGAGGCAATAAGATGAAACATTAACGAATTACTTATTGGGTTTTTTAAGCTTGGTTTAGCTTAAAGAGTGTGAATGGAAAATGGAGGGAAAATGAAATATTGAGTTTCCCTGGAGCCACTCGACATGTTTGTGCTGTCAAAGAAGCATTTGCGACTTACTCTACTGTTGGTCCTGAAGAAGAGCTTTAATTTCCATGGGAAATACTGCACCAACCAAGATTGAAGGTTATAGGAAGATACTCCTGAAGATGACTTCCGGCAAGCTGTTAACGCTCAACAACGTTCTGCATGGTCCTACTATTAGGAAGAATTTAGTTTCTACTTCTTTACTTGTTAAGAATGGATTCAAATGTGTATTTGTTTCTGACAAAGTTGTTGTAAGCAAGAATGAAATGTATGTCAGAAAGGGCTACCTCACAGAGGGCCTTTTCAAACTAAATGTAATGGTTGTTGACAGTATGAATAAAATTTCAGCTTCTTCTTATTTATTGGAGTCAAATGATTTATGGCATATTAGGACATGTCTATTACAAAACCTTGCGGAAGTTAACTAATTTAGAAGTATTGCCTAAATTCGAGTGTAATAAATAAAAATGTCAAATATGTTTTGAATCTAAGTTTGTAAAACATCCTTATAAGTTTGTTGAAAGGAATTCAAATCCTTTAGACTTAATTCTACTGACATTTGTGATATGAAGGCGACACCATCTCGAGGTGGGAAAAAGTATTTTATAACTTTTATTGACGATTGCACTCGATATTGTTATGTTTATGTGCTTAATAGTAAGGATGAAGCAATTGAGGCACTTAAGAAATACAAGAATGAAGTGGAAAATCAATTGAATAAAAAGATCAAAATGATTAGAAGTGATAAGGGTGGAGAATATGAATCTCCATTTGCAGAAATATGTTCGGAATATGGGATTATCCTTAAAAATCGGACATTAAAGAAAATGATGAATTCGTTATTAATAAGTTCCGAATTACCGCAAAGTTTGTGGGGGGAAGCTATCCTCACAGCTAACCGAATACTCAACAGAGTACTCCATATGTAACGACCCAACCGGTCGTTTTTAGAATTCACGCCCCGATCCCCCATTAACTGTTTCCCCTAAGTTCATTTCTGCTATTTTGGTTTGCCGGGATGTTCGGTGTTGAGTTTTGGAGAGTTCTGGGACACTTAGTCCCAAAATGAGAGCTTAAGAGTTAAAAAATGGTCCGTAATCAGAACAGTGTGAAGACGACCTCGGAATGGAAATCCGATGGTTCCGTTAGCTCCGTTAGGTGATTTCGGGGTTGGGAGCGTGTTCGGAATGTATTTTGGAAGTCCGTAGCTAATTTAAGCTTGAAATGCCGAAGTTTGAATTTTTTTAATTTCCGGTCCGATAGTGAGATTTTGATCCGAGGGTCGGAATGGAATTTCGGAAGTTGCAGTAGCTCCGTCATGTCATTTGGGAGGTGTGTGCAAAATTTTAGGTCATTCGGACGTGGTTTGGTTAGGTTTTTGATCGAAAGCGTATTTTGAAGATTTGGAAGTTCATAAGCTTGATTTTTGGTTTGATCCGTCGTTTCGATGTTGTTTTATGTGATTTGAAACTTCGAACGAGTCCGTGTTAGGTTATATGACTTGTGTGTGTGATTAGACAGGGTCCCGGGAGCCTCGGGTGTGTTTCGGATGCTCAACGGGTCATTTTCCTCCTATTTTGAACTGCTGTTGTTGCTGCTTCTGATATCCTTCTACGCGATCGCGAAGATTCTCCCGCGATCGCGATGCATTGTTGAAGACCACCTCGAAATCCTTCTTCGCGTTCGCATAGGCTTTCACGCGTTCGCGTATAGCAACTTCTGGACCTCAATATTTTCCTTCAACGCGTTCGCGTTCATGCTTCTGCGATCGCGAAGCACTATTTTTCTCTTCTCCGCGTTCGCGTTCTCATCATCGCGTTCGCGATGTAAATTTCTGGGCCTTCTCGAATTTCCTCTATGCGATTGCGATCGCGATCGTTGTTCCGCGATCGCGATGAACAAATCGCTGGGCAGACAGAATAAAATCCCAAATTCGAGGGTTTTATCTTTTTATCACATTTTTTGACTTCTAGAGCTCGGTCCTTGGCGATTTTTGAAGGGATTTTCTCCTGGGCAACTTGGGTAAGTAATTCTCACTCGATTTAGACCAATTTCCATGAATCTCCTCTTAATTTCATCCTTTAATTTTAGATTTTTGATGAAAAATGGGTAGAACTTCATAGACCGAATTATTGAGTTTTCAGGGGGTGTTTGACCTCCGATTTGAGAGATTTTTATATGGTTAGACTCGTGAGAGTAAGAGGATTCTGAAAATGCTAAATTTATCCGGTCCCGAGACGTTGGCCTGAGGGACGTTTTGGTCATTTTGCCTAATTTCGCGCTTTAGCTTTGAATTAAATAGTAGAATCCGTTGCTTGAGATGTTAATTATAATGTGTGATTTAATTGAATAGATTTGGGCCATTTGGAGTCGAGTACTCGTGGCAAGTACGTGGTTGCTAGTTGATTTTAGCCGGTTCGAGGTAAGTATCTTGCCTAACCTTGTGTGAGGGACTCCCCCTTAGGATTTGAGTCTTCTTTGTTGATTGAATTCCCTGCACGCGAGGTGACGAGTGCGTGCTCGGATTTATTTGTGGAAAATTGCCCCTTTTAGGCTCTTAGGTACTTGTAATCACCGAATATGAAGTTGTTCTTGATACGATTGAGTTCCCTGTTATTAGTTCCACCTCTACACGACTTACTTGGAATTTATCTGCCCTTTTTGGTTATTCTTGTTGCCTAAATGACTTTTACTTGTTTAACTGTAGATATTTGCCCTTCTGTAGTCAAATTATCATTCCTAACTGCTTGTCTCTATCTGGAAAGCATTATTTGTATCTCTCGTGTAATTAATTGGTCTTAATTGGGAAGAAGTTAGATATCCTATGTTTAGTTGATACCTCCTTAATTGTAATTATTTGATCAATGTTAACTTCCTTGTTGTAGAACTGAGTATTATGGAATCGTTATTTCGTATTATTTCTCCCTGGTTGAGTTGTCCTTATTGCGCTTAGTATTTTCCTATTACAGTTATTTCCTTGTACGTTAGTTGTACCGTCTTTTGGTGAACAGAATCTCTTGAGTTGATTCTCTTGCTTTGTTCCTGTATATATTGTCATTTGTTGATATTGTGATGCACGAGGTTTCTGCCGCGCGGTTGTTGATATTGTGATGCACGAGGTTTCTGCCGTGCGGTTGTTGATATTGTGATGCACGAGGTTTCTGCCGATGCGGTTGTTGGTATAGTGATGCACGAGGTTTCTGCCGTGCGGTTGTTGATATTGTGTTGCACGAGGTCTTTGCCGTGCTATTGTTGTTATTGATGTTTGCACATGCGGCGTAATAAGGCGGGATATGTTATATGCTTACATGTGGGTTGCGCATGTGGCGAAATAAGGTGGGCTATGTCAGGGGATGATTGTAGAGAATTGTGACGGCCTGTGGAGGCATCCCTATTTGTTTAATAATGTGATTGTGGGTTGCTTACCGATATGAGCTTTATCTCTTGGAAGTTGTGAGGAAACATTCGTACGTGTGGTCCGTTCTCCTTTTCATGTTTTCTGGTTGGTAGAATTCTTGTTAAAAACACTTGCACAAGCATATACGTAGCTGAACACTCCTTTTAGAGATGAATTCCTCCTGATTTTGCTAAGGGTGGAGGTACGCCCTCGTTTATCCATTATATTTGTGAGAGTGGCCCTAGTTAGCCAGTTAGTTGTCGGTATGACCATGAGATTGATGGGGCATAGGATGCCAATTGTTAGATTTCAGATGCTGGGTCTTCGCGAGTTGTGGTTTGTCCGAGACTTGGCGAAATTGTGGAAGAGTTGGATAAGACCTTGTGAACATCATTGTAGGATATGAGTTATTGACTTGTTTTCCCATTGCTGTGTTGTGACCTTAGGATTTGGATTGTGATTCTGCCGTCATTTCCTATCCTCATTTATTATATTCTCGTTGTTACTTGTTGTATTTTTCCCTTATTGTGATTTGTAGCATTCTTGGTCATTCATGCAGTCTTTACATATTTATATGTCATTTTCATTATTCCTATGATTATACTGTTTATTGACCGGTAGGTGCCTTGACTGTTCCTCGTCACTACTCCACCGAGGTTAGTCTTGATACTTACTGGGCACCACCGTGGTGTGCTCATGCTACTCTTCTGCACATTTTTGTTGTGCAGATGCAGGTACTCCCACTCAGTTCTGTCAGCCTTGGAAGGAGGCGTATCGGTAGAGACTTCGAGGTATATCTGCTACGTCCGCAGACCGAGGAGTCCCTTTCCAGCTTTCCGTAATAAGTATAGTTATTTCAGTATTTCTCCTTTGTATAGATATTCTTGAGTCAGAGCCTCTTATGTATCCCTTAGCTTGTGATTTGTGAGTTTCCGGGTTTTGGGAATTGTTTTAGACTTGTGATGTTGAGTTGTACTTGCCATGCGGCATTCAGTACAGTTTCCTTTAGATATTTGATTTAATTTTCTCTATTTTTCCGCAATTATTACATTTCCGCAAATGTTAGGCTTACCTGGTCATGGGGACCAGGTGCCGTCATGACATGTTCATGGTTGGTGAACTAGGGTCGTGACACCATAGCAAAATGCAATCTATTCCATGTGAAAAATGGAAAGGAAGAAAACCCAAATTGAAATATTTCAAAGTGTGGGGATGATAAGCAAAGGTACAAATACCTTCACCCAAAAAGGTAAAAATCGGACCAAAAACTATGGATTGCGTTTTCATTGGATATGCTACAACCAGTAAAGCATGTCCGTTTTTGGTTTATAAATCTGATAATCCCGAAATTCATGTTAATACGGTAATGAAATCAGATAATGCTGAATTCTTTGAAAAAATCTATCTGTCTAAAACTGAATGCGAGTCGTTAAGTGAAAGACCTAAACGACCTCGGGAAGAACCAAAGAAAAATACTCCAAGTGTAGAAGATCCAAGGAGTAGCAAACGTCAAAGAACATCTACTTCCTTTGGACCAGATTTTGTGACATTCTTGCTTGAAAATGAGCCTCAAACTTTTAAAGCAGCTATGTCATCTTCTGATTCTACATTTTGGAAACTGGCAATCAATAGTGAGATTCAATCAATTTTGGATACTCATACATGGGAATTGGTTGATCTTTCCCCGGGAAATAAGCCTTTAGGTTCGAAATGGATCTTTAAATGAAAAATGAAAGTTGGTGGCACTATTGACAAATATAAGGCAAGACTTGTTTCAAAGGTTATAGACAAAAGGAAGGCCTTGATTACTTTGACACTTACTCGCTAGTAACGAGGATAACATTTATTAGGGTGTTAGTGGCACTGTCGGCCGTGTATGGTCTTGAAATCCATCAAATGGATGTTAAAACAGCTTTCTTAATTGGAGAATTGGAGGAAGAGATTTACATGGAACAACCTGAGGGTTTTGTGGTTCCGGGTAAAGAAAAGAAAGTGTGCAAACTAGTTAAGTCGCTTTACGGACTTAAACAAGCACCCAAACAATGGCATGCCAAATTTGATCAAACAATGTTGGCAAGTGGGTTTAAAATCAACGAGTGTGACAAATGTGTTTACATTAAAAACACTCCAGGTCAAGAAGTCATTATTTGTTTATATGTTGATGACATGTTGATAATGAGCAAAAATATGGCAGATATAAATGCTACTAACCGCATGTTGGCTAGCAAATTCGACATGAAAGACTTATTAGGAGCTGCTGACATGATCTTAGGGATCAGAATTCACAAGACTCCACAAGGTCTAGCATTATCATAGTCTCACTACATTGAAAAAGTACTTGACAAGTTCAAGTATTTGTATTTCAAGATTGCCAAGACTCCAATTGACGTGAGTTATGCACTTCAAAAGTATGAAGGTGAAAGTGACTCACAACTAGACTATGCAAGAGTATTGGGAAGTTTGATGTATATCATGAATTGTATACGACCAGATATAGCATGTGCTATTAGCAAACTGAGTCGATTTACAAGTAATCCCAATCAAATACTTTGGATGGCAATGAAACGAGTTTTGGGGTATCTGAAACATATCAAATTTATGCTTTGCATTATAACAAATATCCCTCCGTGATTGAGGGATATAGTGATGCAAATTGGATCACCGGATCATCTAAAGTTAAATCCACGAGTGGATATATTTTCACAATTGGGGGGGGGGGGGGAGCAGTGTCTTGGAAATCATCCAAACAAACATGCATCGCCCATTCTACAATGGAATCTGAATTTATAGCTTTAGATAAGGCCGGTGAAGAAGCTGAATGGCTCCGAAATTTCTTCGAAGATATTCCAGTTTGGCACAAACCTTTGGCACCTATATGTATACCTTGTGATAGTCAAGCGGCAATAGGCAGGGCAGGGAGCATTATATATAACGGAAAATCTCATCATATACGATGGACACACAATACCGTTAGACAACTACTCTCTAGTGGTGTTATCAAGATTGTCTACGTAAAGTCAAGAGATAATGTGTCGGGTCCACTTATAAAAGGCCTATCTAGAGAGGCAGTTAAAAGATCATCAAAGGGAATGGGGTTAAGGCCCAGGACAAGTCATCATGGCGGTAACTCTACCTAGCAGACTCGAGATCCCAAGAGCTAGGTTAAAAGAGATCAAATAAAGTTATGAATGACGGTTCAACATTATCAAATAACTCAACTCATTCTCGTGATGAAGACAATGTTCATAAATCGAGGTAAAGCATTAAGGCTTTTTGATGAGTCAATAAAATTTAGAGCTTTTTAATGATTTGCTAAATCTGGCAGGATATGACTAGATAGTGTATCTATAGGATTACACGTTTAGAAATTACATATGTGAGTGTGGAGTGTAAGCCACTTCAAGGGGAATAAAAGTAAAGGCCCATTCTCTAAGCACTCATGAAAACAAGCGGTGTTCATGGCTGAAACGAACACAACCATGAGAACCATAGATGGTTAAGGGTTGATTGTGTGACTTATGTTGTCTAGGTATACAAAAAAGCTCGACAGTTCAAAGATATCAACTCTGACCGAGTATATCTGGTATAAGTTCACTACGAAAAGTTCAAAGGAAAATCTACTTATCCAGATGAAATTAATTCTTGCATGTAAAACACACACGTGTCCGTGGGGGTTTGTTGGATTTTTAAGCTTGGTTTAGCTTAAAGAGGGTGAATGGGAAATGAAGGAAAAATGAAATATTTGAGTTTCCCTCCTTGGCAAAGGGACATTGTCCATATTGGAGGAAGAAAAAACTTTTGATGGGTATATATATAATTGCTCTTCTTCTAGCTCTTAAAGAGTTAAGAAGAAGGCAAGCCTCGCGCCGTCCTCGCTCGCTCGCTCGCTCGGCTCGGCTTCGGGTTTGGTCAAAGATTGATTGATTAATATTTTTGGACAAAATTCCTTTCAATTATTTAATTTAATTAATTAACAAATTCAATCTGGAATAACCCAGGACCCGGGACACGACCCGGCCTGGTCCGTTATCTTTCTCGGATTGTTTTAAATCCATTTTTCCGTAATATTTCAAACAGAAATATTCCCAATAGCAATGACTATTTCTGAAAGGTTGCAAACCTTTTTAGACTTCGGCTTCGGATTTGGATTTAGATTTGGTCAAAGATTGATTTATTAATCATTTTGGATAAATTTCCTTTCAATTATTTAATTAATTTAACTAACAATCTGGAATAACCCAGGACCCGCGATGCAACCCGGTCCGATCCGTTTTCTTTCTCGGATTATTTTAAATCAATTTTCCCGCAATATTTCAAACAAAAATGTTCCCAACAGCCATGGCTGTTTCTGAAAGGTTGCAAACCTTTTCAAAAACAGTGCCGGAAAGGCTATAAATATGATTTGAATCCCATAATCTTTCCTTACGAAATTTTCTGTTCTGCTTCTTCTTCTGCACAAAATTTTCCAGTGTGTTTTACAGCCTTCGAGTGGTTCGCTGTTTCATCGGCGTTTTTGGTACCAATACTCTGGTGAGTTAAATCTTTCTATCCTGGGCGGATAATATTCCAACACCTCGAGTACTTAAGGGGAATAATTTTCTTAAGGATACATTGTGCATTCAGTGGACTCAATTTATTTCGTAATTATTTTCAGATATTATTTCGACATACTGTTTCTATTAACTTTCTTTTACTATTTCTATTTCAGAAAGTTTATTGTTTTTATTATTTATAACAGTAATACAGATTGATAACATTACTTAACTTCTAAAATATAAATCTTAAGAAGAACTTCAATGGATGATGCACATAAATTTCATTGAGTGATGAGTGTAACTTTATTTTTACAATGTGTGAATTTAAATTAGTTCAGTTCAAATACCAGATGCCTATTCAAAAATAGGCCACATTATCAATTTCTGCGCTTGCACTTGTTAAGTTACACAAACAAATTATGTTGCTCAATTCTAGCAAAATGATGAACATAAATTTATGAAGTCCGACAAGCTGATATTATTGTAATAGATAAAAACTATCTGAAATAATTCCTCCTAATGATAATTTTCTACGGCATAGGATACATGCAATTGATCCTTTTGTTTGTTGGACAGTGGAACACCACCAAATGATGGCAAATTCTATGTTGAATAAGCATTATGATGGAGATAACGAACATGAAAATCAAAAATACATGATGGCAGTTTAATGACCCATTCATTTTGGAGATAGCTTTGTCTATTAGCAATCATCTTATTTTTTCTCCCAAAATACAATCTCTTTTTTTTTTTCTTTAACGAAAAGGAAAGAAAATTTAATGGGGTCATTACTTATTGACGTTCAGGGGTTGGATTCCTTACATATAAGTTTATCCAAATTAATACTATTTTTTAAACCTTTTCCTTTTCACAATTTCTTATGATTTGCGGTGAAAATTTATTAAATATTTATTTTGAGATTAAAAGTATTTCCTTTTGAGTTTTGACAAACTGGTATGATCAAACTGCTTAAAAATATACTTAAAAAACTACTTTAAATTTACTCTCAAACTTAATGGATTAAATTTGTCATTTTTCGGAAAAACTCTTTATCTCATCATGTTTTAGATTGATCGCCAAGATCAATGGAGTGATCAGCCCAATCTACTTTTTTTGTCAAACAATAAAATTTTTATTCAACCAGTATAATATGTACATCCACTAGTTCTTTTTGACTCTAGAACTAGTCCTGATCTTTGTGTCTTCCTTACATTTACTCCCCCCCCCCCCCCCCCTATATATCTATTACAATGTAAGTCTATATTAGACTTGGGTATGAGTTTAATCTATCAAGTACTCTTTTCCACTTGTTTCTAAACTGTTCTTTCCTATGTAATTGAATGGTAATCTCTCTCAGTCTTGAGACACATTCCTGTTGCTGCTCTTGAAATCGTCTAGCATTGCGCTCCTTCCACACATGATAAACAGTAGCAGCTAGTAACCATCCTAGTACCTCTGCATGAGTTTTGCTATTGCATTGTTTAGTCGCTAATCTCTCAATCTCCTCCTCCCAGTTCCCTACTTGACTGCTTTCTCCTGTCCGGGATAAGAAAGAACTCCAAATCTGTCTTGAATAATCACAAGCAAAAAACAAATGTGAATGTGTTTCTTCAGCATCAGTTCTGCATAGTACACAGTTCCTAGAAACTTGTATTCCCCATTTAGCCATTCTGTCTGCTGTACTGAGTCTCTTTTGAAGTGCAAGCCAAAGTATAAACTGATACTTTGGTACATAACATGGAATCATGTTGAGTTTTTTCCATATAACTCTAGGGTACTGAGGAAGTAGGTAATTATAAGCTTTCTTGATCATCTTCCCAGCATGAGTGAGTTGTTGTAGTTCTGTGCACAAGTGTCACGACCCCAAACCCGGTCGTGATGGCACCCAACAATACTGCTAGGCAAATCTGACCACAATCGTTCCCAAATCAACCGTAAACCTCAAATGACAATCTAAAGAGATTATAATAGTCTTAGAATAATAATCTAATAATTTATCGAAGAATAATACTAAGAAATACGAAGTCTAATAAAACACTCCCAAAAGATCTGGGGTCACGAGTCTAGAGCCTCTAAAACAATCTGAATAGCAATATCTGAACGAAAATACTCAAGTCTGGAAATGTATATATAAATAAAACTGAAATAGGAAGAGTAGTCAGGTCCTGCGAACGTCAAGCAGCTACCTCAACAACTCTGAATAGCTCTGGAAAACAAGGACTGCTCAGCTAAGCCTCCGGTGTACCTGAATCTGCACGCAAGGTGCAGGGAGTAGGGGTGAGTACTACCGACTCAGTGAGTAATAAGCATATAAAATGTCTGAAGATAAGAAATCCACGAAATTCCACAAAGCAAAGCTAAAACTAACAGTCCAACACCTAACTACGAACTAACAGCAAAAACAACTCAAAATATATCAGTCAAGTATAATGTAAAGATGCAATGCAATGCACATGACCGCTACGGCGCGTAGCCCGATCCATTTAACGCCGACGACGCTCACTGGGGGTGTGTACCGACTCCGGAGGGGCTCCTTCAGCCCAAGCGCAATATAATCATATCATTCGCTGCGGCGTGCAGCCCGATCCATACTCAGTCCACAATATGCATATGAGTCACGTAACAGATTCAATTATTTTCCCAATTTCCAATTTATTAAGGAGAATATACTTTAGATATTTAACTTCAGGAAGAGTGACTTAGCGTTTCATAACAGTGATTAAACACAGGACTGAGATCATTGATTATACAAAGCATGCTATCACAATGACAATCATCCTCTAAGGATGCTACAGATCGGCACAAGGCCCCAAACACGGCAATAAGCCCAGATATATTCAATACAGGATGCGTATCAGTCGCCAATGTAGAAATATTCTTGTTCGGGATGGACTAAGTCTCAATCCCCAGTCATAACTAATCCCGCACCTGCCATGGGGTGCGAGTCACGCCCTACAATAGCGTCACAATGTGATAAGCCGGGGTTTCAAACCCTCAGGCCATCATATACACCAACTACTCACCTCTAACCGGCCGTAGAATGGTCCGCAATGCCTTTTCCTTTCGTATCGACCTCCTCGCGCGTCGAATCTAGTCAAAATCACAACGAATACATAAATATGGGTTAAAGAAACATAACCCAATCAAAAATACTCGAAAAGTACTAAAATTCACGAAGTTGGTTAAACCCGAGCCCCGGGCCCACTTCTCGAAAAATTCCGAAAATCACACCAACAGATTCCTCATCTCGCCACGAGTCCGTGCATATAAAGTTTACCAAAATCGGAGCTCGTTTGACCCTCCAAATTCTATTTTTACATCACAGCTTTCCAAGCCCTAGCTTGACCCGTTTTTGATGAATTTTCTACAATTTACATGTAATTTCTACCATAAAATCGAATATTTAGGCCAAGGAACTTACCTCCAAGTGATTCTCAGTCAAAGCCCTCGAATTTCCTTGTTCAAAGCTCTTAAGAACGTCAACAATGGAGGAAAAATATGAAAGGGTCGCGGATGAAATATTATTTTTAAACCCTTCTGTTGCCCAGCAATTTTCGCTTCTGCGGTCCCGCTTTCGCTTATGCGGGACCTCTTCTGCGGCCACATTTCCGCTTAAGCGGTTTTCACTTAGAAGCCCGGACTTCGCTTATGCGACGCGAAGTCCGCTTCTGCGGTTCCTCCAAAGACCGCTTCTGCGGCACCTTGTCCGCTTATGAGGACCCGCTGGTGCAAGCTACCTTCCGCATATGCGGAATTTCCCTAGCCGGCCACGACCGCTTCTGCGACCACGTACCCGCTTCTGCGGTACCGCTTCTGCGGTCCATTTCCGCAGAAGCGGAAACACCAGATGACAGCAAAATCTGACCTGCAATTACACCTCAAAACTCTCGTTTAACCACCCGAATTCACCCCGAGGCCCTCGGAACCTCAACCAAATCGCACAGACTATGTTCTATTACTTCAATTCGAACTGCTCGTAAACATAAAAACACTATCATAAACACCAAAATCATCAAATTACCACGGATTCAAGCCTAAGTTAAACTAAAACTTCCGAAACTTGCATTTGATCTAAAACCCGACCTAAACACCTCCGAATTATCTGAAACTTTGCACGCATATCCAAAATCACCCTAACGGAGCTACTGTGCAACTCTCGGAATCCATTCCGACCCTCGGATCAAAATCTCACCTACCATCCGGAATTCGCCAAAATCCAACCTTAGCCAATTCAAGCCTAATTCCACACCGGACCTCCAAATTCAGTTAGATTGCGCTCCTAAGTCACAAAATCATCTACCGAAACTGGTCAAATCATAGGAAATCCATTCCGAGCCTTCTAATAAGTCAACATTCGGTTGACTTTTCCAAACTAACCTTCTCAATAAAGAGACTTATTGTCCTCGTTTCCAACCGAACTCTATCCTAATTACTTCAAATTCTCCAAACACATATAATGAACAATATAGAAGCATAAACGGGAAAACGGGCGATAACTCCCGTAAGACGGGTCGGGTCGTTAACATCCTCCCCAACCTTAACAAACGCTCGTCCTCCGAGCGGGTCAAGAAACATACCTGGAGTCTCAAACAAGTGAGGAATATCTGCTCCGCATTCCCTGCTCGGTCTCCCCAAAGTGGCTTCCTCCTCCACGGGTCGACATCTCTCACTTGTACCTTCACCGAAGCTATGTCCTTAGATCTCAAACTTTCGAACCAGACGACCCAAAATAGCCACGGCTTCCACATCGTAGGTCAAGTCCTCATCCAACTGGATGTGCTGAAGTCTAATACATGAGACGGGTTCCCCAACCATACTTCCGGAGCATAGAAACATGGAACACCGATGAACTCCCGACAGGCTAGGTGGCAAAGCAAGCATATAGGCCACCTCCCCAATCCTCCTAAGTATCTCAAAAGGTCCAATGAACCTTGGACTCAGCTTTCCTTTCTTTCCAAACCTCATAACGCCTTTCAATAGGCGAAACCTTCACAAGACCTTCTCGCCCACCGCATAAGATACATCTCGAACCTTCCGGTCCGCATAGCTCTTTCTGACGCGACTGAGCTGTATGAAGTCTCTCCTGGATCACTTTTACCTTCTCTAAGCATCCTGCACTAACTCTGTCCCCAATAATCTAGCCTCGCCGGGCTCAAACCAAACCAACAGGAAGATCTACACCGTCTCCCATAAAGGCTTCATACGGCGCCATCTGAATGCTGGATTGATAGCTTGTTGTTATAAAGCAAACTCTGCAAGTGGCAAGAATTCAGCCCAAGAAACCTCCAAAATCAATAACACAGGCACGCAACATGTCCTCCAATATCTGGATAGTACGCTCTAAACTGTCGTCCGTCTGAGGATGAAATGCTGTGCTCAAACTCTAACCTGTGAACCCAACTCTCGCTGAAATGTTCTCCAGAACTAAGAAGAA
This sequence comes from Nicotiana attenuata, assembly GCF_001879085.1. Classification (NCBI taxonomy): domain Eukaryota; kingdom Viridiplantae; phylum Streptophyta; class Magnoliopsida; order Solanales; family Solanaceae; genus Nicotiana; species Nicotiana attenuata. Next base: position 28,750 of record NW_017676432.1, read on the forward strand.
ACTGGGTACCTCTATCTGATATAATAGAAGTTGGGACCCCATGCAACCGCACAATCTCTCGATGAAAATCTCTGCTAACCGCTCCGAAGATAAGTAGTGCATATAGGAATGAAGTGTGCGGACTTGGTCAGCCTATCCACAATCACCCAAATCGAATCAAACTTCTTCGAGGTAACGAGGAGAAGACCACTCACAAAATCTATAGTAATATTCTCCCATTTCCACTCCGGAATATCCATCCGCTGGAGTACACCGCCGGGGCTCTGGTGTTCATATTTGAACTTGCGACAGTTGAGACATCGAGCCACATAATTCACATAATTCCTTTTTCATCCTTCTCCACCAGTAATGTGTCTCAAATCCCGGTACATCTTCGCGGCACCCGGATGAATCGAATACCGCGAGCTTGTGGGCCTCCTCCAATATCAACTCCCGGAGCCCCATCATATTGGGCACGCAAATCCGGCCCTGCATCCGCAACACACCATCATCTCCAATGGTCACATCTCTGGCATCATCATGCTGGACCCTGTCCTTCAGGACAAGCAAATGCGGGTCATCATACTGGCGCTCTCTGATGCGATCCGTACAAAGAAGATCGGGAAACCATAAAGCCAACACCCTGACTGGGCTCGGAAATATCTAACCTCACCATCTGATTGGCCAAAGCCTGAACATCAAGTGCAAGGGGACCTCTCCCCAGCTGGAATATACGCCACACTACCCATACTAATGGACTTCCGGCTTAAAGCATCGGCCACTACATTGGCCTTCCCGGATGATACAGGAGTAATATCATAATCCTTGAGTAACTCAAGCCATCTCCCTGCCTCAAATTAATATCCTTCTGCTTAAACAAGTGTTGAAGACTGCGATGGTCCGTATATACCTCACAATATACCATATAGATAATGCCTCACAAATCTTCAAGGCATGAACGATAGCAGCCAACTCTAAGTCATGAACGGGTTATGACCCGTCTCATGTATTTAGACTTCGCACGAGTCCAGTTGGTGAGGGACTGCCTACGATGTGGGCCCGGTGGCTATTTTGGGTCGTCTGGTTCCGAAAAAGTTAGATCTAAAGGACATAGCTTCGGGTTGTAGGTACAAAGGAGAAGGGTCGACCCCGTGGAGGAAGCCAACTTGGGAAGACCGATGCAGGATGCGGAGGCCCAGAATTATCCTCACTTGTTTGAGTGACTCCAGGTAGTTTCTTGAACCCGTCGAGGAAACAGCGTTGTTTAAGTTGGGAGATGTACGGTCGGTGTAACCCGACCCGTCTTACGGGAGTATATCGCCCCAGCGATTTTCCCCCCGTTTTATGCTTCTATATGTTTCATTATATGGTGTTTGGGAGAATTTGAAAGTAATTCGGGATATGAGTTTTCGTTGGAACGAGACAATAAGTTCTCTTTATGAGAAGGTTAGTTAGTTTGGAAAAGTCAACCAGAATGTTGACTTAATTAAAGAAGGCTGCGGAAATGGCATTTCCGATGATTTGAACCAAGTTTCGGGAAGAATTGATTTGTGGAACCTAGGAGCGGAATCTGAAACTGAAATTTTGGAGGTCCGTGTGGAATTAGCTTGAAATTGGCTAAGGTTGAAAATTTGTGCGAAATTCCGGAATGGTAGTGAGATTTTGATCCGAGGGTCGGAATGGAATTCCGAAGATGTTGCAGTAGCTCCGTAGGTGATTTTTGGATATTGCGTAGCAAAGTTCAAGATAATTCGGAGGTGTTTAAGGTCGGGTTTTTAGGATCAAATGCAAGATTTCGGAAGTTTTAGTTTAACTTAGGCTTGAATCCGTGGAATTCGATGATTTTGGTGTTTATGTAGGTTTTTATGTTACGAGCAAGTTCCGAATGAAAGTAATAAGAAAGCAAATATCTGTGCATTTGGTTGAGGGTCCGCGGGGCCTCGGGGTGAATTAGGGTGGTTAAACGAGAGTTTTTGAGGTGTAATTGCAGAGTCAAATTTTTCTGTCATC
>NW_017676432.1:31238-32316 GCF_001879085.1 Nicotiana attenuata
ATGGAGATAACCAATCCATACCCAGAATCACGTCGAAATCCACCATGCCCAATAATAACAAGTCAACTCGGGTCTCCAGACCCCCAATAGTAACAAGACAAGGATCGATATACGTGATCCACAATAACAGTATCACCCACCGGGGTAGATACATGCACAAGCAAGGAAAGACAACCACGGGTCGCACCCAAATGATGAGCAAAATATGAAGATACATAGGAGTAGGTAGATCCGGGATCAAATAAGACAGAGGCATCCCTGTGGCAGACTGAGATAATACCTGTGATGACTGCAATCTGACGCACTAGCGTCTCTCCTATCCGGAAGAGCTAATAGAATCGAGCCTGACCACCGCCAGTACAGTCCTCACCCCTGGGGTGACCTCTGGCTACCTAACTTCCACTCCTAGCTGACTGAGTGGGTGCTGAAGAAACAGGAGCAGAAGATGAGGGTTGATCCCTCTGCTGAGACTGTCTACTACGGAACCAAGGACACTGTCTCCTCATATGACCCAACTCACCGCACTCGTAGCAACGACCTGGAGCTGGAGAAGGGGACTGATGAGAACCCCTCGCTGCAGATGAACCCTGGTGACCACGGCCTGACGAAGCCCCACTGGACTCTGAACGACCTGACTGAGGAGGTCTGAAGGAACGACCTCTGCTGCGCTGGAACTGGCCCCTAGACGGAGCATAACTGAAACTACCTGAACCTCGAGGCCTCTTAGCCTCCCTCTCCTCACGCTCCTGACGACGATCTGTCTCAATCTGACAAGCCACATCAACTACCTCCTCAAATGTAACTGTTGTAGCCCTTTCTCTAGTCATCAATATGCGGATCGGATAGTTGAGGCCATCCACAAACCTCCTGATCCTCTCGCGATCTGTCGGGATCATCCACATAGCATGCCGAGCTAGCTGTGTAAACCTCAACTCATACTGAGTCACTGTCATATCTCCCTGAGTCAACCACTCGAACTGACGACGCAGCTCTTCCCTGTGAGACTGGGGTACATACTTTTCCAAGAATACCGTAGAGAACTGCTGCCACGTGAGGGGCGCTGCTCTAATAGGCCTAC
>NW_017676432.1:41482-45003 GCF_001879085.1 Nicotiana attenuata
CTTCCGCGGTCTCGCACCTGCGGCTGGCCAACCGCAGGTGCGGTTATGACAGCAACCTGGAGCTTCAGCTCCTTCTAAAATTTCTAACTCAACTCGAGCCTCGTCCAATTGACGCTCGGGGCCCCAGAGGCCCCGCCCGAACATACCGATAAGTTTGAAATCATAAAACGGACTCGCTCGAACCCTCGGAACGCCCGAAACAACGGTAAATCTAATAATCACCCCCTAAACCAATTGAATCAAACTTATGAACTTCAAGTTCTTCAATTCACATTCGATGCAACGAAACACACTTATACTACTCGGATTGACACCAAATTTTGCGTGCAAGTCTTAAATGACAACGCGGAACTATTCCCGGTCTCGGAATTCCGTTCGGGCCTCGATAACACAAAAACCCGCTCCAAACCAAACATTTAAGAACTTCAAAATCCTTAAGGAATCAACTTTCACTGTTAGGTACCAAAACGCTCCCGGGTCATCCAAAACCCGAGCCGGACATACGCCCAAGTCTGAAATCATCATACGAACCTGTTGGAACCCTCAAATCCTGATTCCGAGGCCGTTTACCCAAAATGTTGACCGAAGTCAAACTTGGCCTTTTATGCCAACCGTAAGGAACCAATTGTTCCGATTTCAACCCAACTCTTCCAAATCCCGAACCCACCATCCCCACAAGTCGTAAATTAGTAAAAGCAAGTACTAGAAGTCTTATTTAGGGGAACGGGGTTCTAGAAAGCAAAACAACCAGTCGGGTCGTTACATTCTCCACCTCTTAAACAAATGTTCGTCCTCAAACAGGTTTACATTCATACCTGAAGTGCTAAATAAGCGTGGATATCTGCTCCGCATGTCCTCCTCGGACTCCCATGTCGCCTCTCCGACTGGTTGGCCCCTCCACCGGATCTTTACTGAAGAAATCCTCTTGGATCTCAACTGGCGATCCTGTCTATCAACAATGGCAACTGGCTCCTCCTCATAACCCAAGCTCTCATCTAGCTGAATAGTACTGAAGTCTAACACATGAGACAAGTCGGCGTGATACTTCCGAAGCATAGACACGTGAAAAACTGGATGAACTACCGATAAGTTGGGAGGTAAAGCAAGCTCATAAGAAACCTCCCCAACTCGCCTCAACACCTCAAATGGGCCTATAAACCTGGGGCTCAACTTGCCCTTCTTCCCGAATATCATAATACCCTTCATCGGCGAGTTTTTCAAGAGAACCTTCTCGCCGACCATGAACGATACATCCCGCCCCTTCTGATCTGCATAACTCTTCTGTTTGGACTGAGTTGTGCGAAGTCTCTCCTAAATCAACTTTACCTTCTCCAAGGCATCTTTCATCAAATCTGTACCATACAACTTAGCCTCACCAGGATCAAACCACCCGATAGGAGAATGACATTGCCGATCGTATAAAGCCTCAAATGGAGCCATCTCGATGCTGGACTGATAACTGTTGTTGTAAGCAAACTCGGCCAAAGGCAAGAACTGATCCCACTGCCCTCCAAAGTCAATCACACATGCTCTGAGCATGTCCTCCAGAATCTGAACTGTCCGCCGACTGCCCGTCGGTCTGCGGGTGAAATGCTGTGCTGAGCTCTACACGGGTCCCCAACTCACTCTGTACGGCTCTCCAGAAATGGGAAGTGAACTGAGGGCCTCTATCCGATATGATGGAAACAGGAACACCATGCAACCGAACTATCTCCCGAATGTAGATCTGAGCCAACCTCTCGGAAGTATAAATAGTCACAACCGGAATAAAGTGTGCCGACTTGGCCAACCTGTCGATAATGACCCAAACTACATCAAACTTCTGCAATATCTGTGGCAACCCAACTATGAAGTCCATAGAAATGTGCTCCCACTTCCACTCAGGTATAGGCATCTACTGAAGTAGGCCACCTGGCCTTTGGTGCTCATACTTAACCTGCTGTCAATTCAAACACCTAGCCACATACTAAACTATGTCTTTCTTCATCCGTCGCCACCAATAATGCTGCCTCAGGTCACGATACATCTTCGTAGCACCAGGATGAATGGAATACCGTGAACTGTGTGCCTCCTCTAGAATCCTCTCCCTCAAGCCATCAACATTAGGAACACATAGGCAGCCCTGGAGTCGCAGAACGCCATCCTCGCCAATAGAAGCCTCCTTGGCACTACCCTGTAGCACCGTCTCTCTGAGAACTGCCAAATGCGGATCATCGAACTGCCGAGCCTTGATCTTCCCCAATAATGAAGACTGAGCAACAACACAAGCAAGGACTCGGCTGGGCTCTGAAATGTCCAACCTCGCAAGTCTGTTGACTGAATGTCCAAAGCTAGTGGCCTCTCCTCCGCTGAAATGAATGCCAAGCTACCCATACTCTCTACTTTCCTACTCAAGGCATCCGCGACCACATTTGCCTTGCCCGGATGATAAAGAATAGTGATGTCATAATCCTTTAGTAACTCAAGCCATCTACGCTGCCTCAAATTGAGATCCCTCTGTTTAAACAAATGTTGTAAGCTGCGATGATCAGTACAAACCTCACATGGTACCCCATGCAGATAATGCCTCCATATCTTAAGAGTATGAATAATCGCTGCTAACTCTAGGTCGTGCACAGGGTAATTCTTCTCATGAATCTTCAGCTGATGTGAAGCATATGCAATAACTCGCCCCTCCTGCATCAGTACACATCCCTAGCCAACACGTGAAGCGTCGTAATAAACCGTATACATCCCTGAACCGGAAGGCAACACTAGAACCGGTGTTGTAGTCAAAGCTGTCTTGAGCTCCTAAAAGCTCGCCTCACAATCATCGGACCAACGGACTTTTCCAGGTCAATCTAATCAGAGGTGATGCAATGGATGAAAAGGACTGCACAAATCGGCGGTAATAACCTGCTAACCCCAGGAAACTCCTGATCTCAGTCACTGAAGTAGGACGTGGCCAACTCTGAACTGCCTCAATCTTTTTGGGATCCACCTTAATACCCTCTCCTGATACAATATGCCCCAAGAATGTTACTGACTCTAGCGAAAACTCGCACTTGGAGAACTTAGCATATAGCTTCTGCTCTTGCAAGGTCTGAAGCACTACTCTCAAATGCTGCTCGTGCTCCCCCAGGCTACGGGAGTATATCAAGATGTCGTCAATGAAGATGATAACAAAGGAATCAATATAAGGCCTGAACACCCTGTTCATCAAGTCCGTAAACGTTGCTGGGGCATTAGTCAAGCCAAAGAACATCACTAGAAACTCATAATGGCCATATCTAGTATGGAAAGCAGTCTACGGAACATCTGAGTCCCGAATCTTTAGCTGATGATACCCTGATCTCAAGTCGATCTTAGAGAACACCCTAGCACCCTGCAACTGGTCGAACAAATCATCAATACGCGGCAATGGGTACTTGTTCTTGATGGTAGCTTTGTTCAACTGGCGGTAATCAATGCATATCCGCATAGTCCCATCCTTCTTCTTCACAAACAACACTGGTGCACCCCAAGGTGACACACTCGGTCTG
>NW_017676433.1:0-15413 GCF_001879085.1 Nicotiana attenuata
TCTAAGGTTTCTCTCTTAAATACTTGAAACAGTTGTTTGAGACGTGCACTTATTTGTTCTGCTTGTGGAGGTAAAATGTGAGCCTTTAATTGTTCCCCCCTTTAAATGCAGTCCTAATTGTTTTGGTTGACGCTTAGACTTTTCTCCTTTAAACACCTTAGGATGGTCTAGAACTACCTAAATTAGAGGTCCTAAATACCTCCAGGGCCACAAGGAAGGGACAGGTAGAGCACGCATAGGATACCTTTCAAGGTTGCTAGAACGCTTTAGGCTATGACCAAGGGGAGGGAATTGGGTAGTATGGATATGATGACTACGCGCTAATGTCACGTGTAGCCCCTCATTGAAGAGTGATTAACGGGCATTGTGTGGGTATGATCCTGTAGGCTAACCGACCTAGGACCCCCTTTCCCAACTTCCGTTGTTTAAATGAATCTACTTTTCTTTATATATGTGCAACTTGTTCAAACCTTTTCCCTTGTTTCATTACTTGAATCATACATGTGCTTAGAATGTCAAAACATGCCTTTACTTGTGAGTACGTGTTAAAATTTTTTACTTGTTCAAATGACTGATTCATATAAGTTCGGCCGGGACCCACCATTGTGGACTGCGAGGGGTGCCTAACACCTTCCCCTCAAGGTTATTCGAGCCCTTACCCTAATCTCTGGTAATGCAAACTAGTCCATGAGTTAATTGCTCAAGGTGCCCTAACGCACCATAATCCGTTAGGTGGGGACTCTTCAAATACCCAATTCCCAAAAGGAAAAGAGTTGTTCCCCATGAAATATCGAAACCCAGACATTCTCCGCGAGGAGGAAAAAAGGGGGAGCGACAGCATGACGACTCTACTGGGGATGTTCTAGGCTCTTACCATAACGAACTTATTTTTTTTATGAATCAGTTTAAGCATGCTCTATCCTACGTACCCTTTCCCCTCATTTGAATTTAACTGTTTAATTTTTTAAGCATTTATATTTCCTTATTTTCTTGAAACTAACTTGTCTCTTTGTTTTCTTCTTCTGTAACTGTCTTTCAATTATTTAAATACTGCATTTATTATTTTCCTACGTGCAAATACTTGACAACATGCTATTTATTCTTGCATATATCATACTCCACAACATATTCCACTCGTGCGTATTAAATCCTATAGCAACGCTTGATGAGTGGTTGCGCTCTTCCAATTTATTACCCTTAAATTCGGAAAGGCTTATTTGCGGTAAAACTAGTCGATCAGCGGTGCAGTCGATGGTTCTGTGCCTTTCCCCCTCAAGTTGTCCGCTTGAGGGTACCAGTCTTGACCCCCATAGTAACCTTACTCTGATCGTAATTGTGCATGCATCATGGTCAAACCTAGTCGGATTAATATGTTGTCCACATAATAATCCTTTAAGCCAAGCCTTATCCAAAAGTCCACCGAGGTTTCCATAATCCCAACAGACACAACCACGTTCTGTGCATTAATTTGGAGAACTAAGTGCTAATATGCTAATCATGAATGTACAAATAGTCGAGTCTGGTAGGGGAGAAGGTACTAACCTTTTTGTTTTGCAGAAAATGAGGCACGAAATCCTCAGATTCGGTATGGTCATCAACATTCCACCATTGCTACTCGATTGGTGGGAGGACCTTTCCTCAAGTGACAAGAAACACGTAAGGAAGCACTTGGGCAATTTGCCTTCTCTACTAGACATTCAGCCAAACAATAGGTTGATCGAGGCTACCACTTTGTTCCGGGATAGTGAAAGGGCTGTGTTCCATTTTGGCGACATAGAAATGACACCACTTCTAGTAAAAATTGGGGGACTTGCGGGATTGACTTGGGATAAACCTGGGTTATTGGTGCTGGAGAACCGTACTGGTAAAGCGTTTTTAAAGATGATGGGGCTGAAGAAAAATGCTGACTTGGGATGCCTGAAGGAATCTTACATACCTTTCTGTATGAGATATATGGCCATAGCAAGTCATACCGTACCTTCCATGACGAGCTTTCTATCACTTCTCTAGGCCACATCCACCGCAGGGTGTTTGTGTTCATTGTGTGCCTCTTGGGTCTGATAGTATTCCCAATGAAAAGGGAAAGAATCCATACTAGGTTGGCCATGGTCGGCAAGACTTCGATGGAAGGGATCAACAGACAAACATACACCACAGTCCCCTCATCATAGCCGACATCTACAGGGCTCTGGAGCGCTGTCAAAGAGGGGTCAAGCATTTCGAGGGTTGTAACCTGTTGCTGCAGTTGTGGTTATTAGAACATCTTCAAAGGGGCCAGTATCGCCAAGAATTTCCTCGAAGGGCTTGGAATGACCATATTGCCTTCCATCACCCCAAGCGGATGACCTACATTCCGAACAAGTTTGCTCAGCCAGAAAGTGCCAAAGAGTGGGTAAAGTTCTTCGACAATCTGACTGAGGAACAAGTACAATGGATGTTTGAATGGTTTCCAACAGACGAATTTATCATCAGATCCAGGGACGCTCCACACTTGGTGCTGATTGGGTTGAGAGGAATATACCCTTATGTCCCTATCCGAGTTATGAGGCAAGCAGGCAGGAAACAGGTTGTACCAAGAGTTGCCAAGATGAGTCATTTCAGAGAAGACTTTCAAGACGACGACGTCCCTTACAAGTGCCAAGCCCAACACATGTGGCACTGCAAAATCATTATGGAAAAGAACACCATTGAGCCCTACAGGTATCATGCAGAATGCGAACCTCTCTACCCAGCATGGTTAGAGGACAATCTAAAGGGAATGGTGAGGCCAGGAGCCGGTCGAGGGAATAGAATCATAGACGAAGAAGCTGAAGCTCAAGTCAAATACAACAGGCTGCGCAAGAGGGTCCACGACTATGAGAATGAGCACCGGGAAATACATGAGAGGAATGTGAGGTTGATAGAAGAATGGAAAGAAATGGCAGTCACTTCCAACAGAAAGTTAGAATATCTGGAGCGAGGAATAGTGGAGCTAGAGGGTAAAATCATAAAGAGGATTGAGGATTGCCAGAACGCTGAGGGAACTGAAGGAGGACATCTGGCCAGAGCCTACTTGCTGCTGGATCACGCGAGCCAGGAGACCTGTACGATGGAGTCAGGAAGATCGAATGTGGGGAAGGTCCTTCTGGGACCAAATAGACTAGATTTATTTGCTTTCTTAAAATGTAATAAGGCCAAGTGCCAATAGTGACTTATTTTTCTATTATCTTAGTGTCATTTTCGGGATTCGTCTATTTTTCATATTATGAAATGAGGCATTGGTTGGCGTCTAAAGTTCTCCAAATCTATTTGTCGCTAGTCCTACCTCGGGAACAACGAGGCTCCCAAATTAGGACGCGAATTTATATTCTCGCAATATGTGTTTAAATACCGCAACATTTCAAAACCCCTACTAGCTTGTTACATTTTTGTTTTTCTTTATTTTGATTATTCCCATTCCCTAAGGTTGGTTCACTCATACTGGCATCATCACCGTATCATACCAGATCCAGAGGCCCTCCACCTCCTCCTCCTCCTCCAAGAAATACGAAAGGCAAAGGAAAAACAAAAATGGACGACTTAAGCGGTATTCGAAAAGAGAATGTTGAGAATGCAGAGACTTCAGACGGTAGGAGTACCCCGACACAAAACGATCTAGTCTTAAGATCGGAACAAAAGATACTGGAGCTACAAGGAGACTCGAGCAGGTTCGCAACTTGGCGAACTTATCACTCACCCTGAATGTCCCGACATCAACCAACAAAACACAAAGAACCCAGCACCTCCCCAAAACACACCAAACAACACCCACAAAACCCTCCCGCACCACATCAATACACAACCCACCTCAAAATCTCAATCCCTTACCAATACCAACTCCACCACACCACCACCACCAACCGATACAGTACCCACCAACCGCCACTTACTATACTCCCCAAAACACACCACAACCCATTCCCGATCCTCAAAACTCAACCAATGACCATCATTACACCCAAGTCCCTGGCACTCATCAAAGCAACCCTATATATGTGGAGACCATACCTCACTCTACTCAACCAACTTCCTATGCACCAGAATCCTCCGAGAAGGACCTGCTCATTTAAAACATGGCTAAAGAACTCAAGAAATTGACAAGTCGGGTTCAGGGTGTCGAAGGCGGCAAAGGGATAGAAGGTTTGAATTATGAAGACCTATGCATACATCCAGATGTAGAACTGCCGGAGGGGTACAAACCTCCTAAGTTCGAGATGTTTGACAGTACAGGTGATCCTAGGTTCATCTAAGGACCTATTGTGACAAGCTTGTCGGGGTCAGAAAGGACGAAAAGATCCGGATGAAACTATTCATGAGGAGTCTTACTGATGATACTTTGTCCAGGTACATCAGCCAGGATCCCAAGAAATGGTCCAATTGGGTAGGTATGGCATCAGATATCATGGACCGATTCAGGTTCAACACAGAAAACACACCCGATGTTTTCTACATCCAAAATCTTAAAAAGAAACCTACCGAGACTTTCCGCGAGTATGCTACCTGCTGGAGGTCGGAAGCGGCCAAGGTCAAGCCATCTTTGGACGAGGAACAGATGAACAAGTTCTTCATCAGAGCACAGGACCCGCAGTATTATGAAAGGTTGATGGTTATTGAAAACCAAAAATTCTCCGATATCATCAAACTTGGGGAAAGAATTGAGGAAGGCATAAAAAGCGGGATGGTAACAAAGTTTGAGGCATTGCAGGCCACAAATAAAGCATTGCAATCAGGAGCATATCAAAGAAGAAAGACCTTGGGGCAGTAATGGTGGCTTTAGGCCCGAAATCTCCACTTACATATCGAACACCTCCACCCAGATATCAAACACCTCCATCCACATACCAAGCACCACCACCCACATATCAACCATCATCTCCCAGATATTCCCAACCAGCCACTGTCTATCATACCTATAACTCCCAACCATCTCATTTCCAGTCACCTCCGACTTGCCAAAATTATCCAAGACCAAGACCCAATTTTGACCGCAAGCCACCCAGGCAATACACCGCTATCGCTGAACCCACTGACCAGCTGTATGAAAGGTTGAAAGCCACAGGTTACGTCACTCCCGTTCCCGCTGTAGCATTAGAGAATCCATCCCAATGGGTCAATCCTAACAAAACTTATGCGTACCAATCCGGTATGAAGGGCACACCACCGACGAGTGCCGAGCATTGAAAGATAAGATCCAGACGCTGATTGACGACAAGGTGATATAGGCAAAGGAAGCCACACCCAATGTTCGCAACAACCCTCTCCCTGATCATAGAGGTGGTGGAATACATGTGATAGAGACGAAACGAAGAATGGGATCCTGAGGGGTCGATAGGGATTATCCGGGAAGGTGATGACTTTAAACCCTCAGTCACACTCACTCCTATTACAGTACAGACTCAGTCGCCAATCGAGGTTGAGGTAGCCACATCAGTTCTATTTGAAATAGATGTGGCTCCACCCGTGGCCATCCCTGTCCCGTTTAAAGTAGAAGTGGTCGCACCTTTTACAGTGACCGTATCAACCACAACGCCTTTCAATTCAAAAGCAATACCTTGGGATTATGTTGCCAAAGCTAGGAGAATAGGAAAGGCAAAGATGGAGGAATCCGATGCCGCACAAGGAATGACTAGGACCGAAAGAATCTATACAAACCTGAACACCTGGAGGACCAAGTAAGGATGCCACTGCCAAACAGCCTGTCATTGAAACAGGGCCAGATGACCATTCGAGGAAAGTACAAGCAAAGGAGTATTCCGTCATTGATCATTTGAACAAAACCTCAGCTCAGATATCCATCCTGTCACTGTTGCAAAATTCAGAGGCGCACAAGAATGCTTTAATGAAAGTGTTGAGCGAAGCTTATGTGCCCAATAATATCACAAGCGGAGAAATGGCTAACATGGTAGGGCAGGTGTTGAAAAGTCACAATATCACTTTCCACAAGGATGAGTTGCCGCCTGAGGGTTTGAATCACAACAAGGCACTGCACATCACAGTGCGATACGAAGACTACTTCATTACCAGGGTCCTGATTGATGGAGGATCCAGTCTCAATATTTACCCATCAACAACACTGAAGATGTTGGGCAAAGGCCTATACGAGATACGGGAAGGGACCATGAACGTGAAGACTTTTGATGGGTCTCAAAGAGCTACCATCGGAGAAATCAATCTCTGTCTACAAATGGGGCCTACGTGGTTCGATGTCGAGTTTTAGGTGCTGGACATATCTGCATCCTACAATTTGCTGCTAGGACGACCATGGATACATGCCGCTGGGGCTGTGGCATTAACCTTGCATCAAGCAGTAAAGTTTGAATGGAACCATCAGGAGGTGATCATTCACGGGGATGGGAGTAACCCCATTTCACTAGCCAAACCATCCCGGTTATCGAAAACAAAAGGTGGCTAGGAGGGGAAACCTATCATCACATCGAACGTGTCAACTCCGTTAAGAAAGACAAATGGTGGAGTACCAAAATAGAAAGCATTCTGGCATGGTCCGAGTATGAACCTGGGAAAGGGCTCGAGAAGAATCTTCAGGGTATTACTAAACCGATACAGCTGAAGGGTCATGGTACTACTTTCGGGCTCGGATACCAGTACATATGGCAAGAGTATAAATATTGGTCGCCTCCATGGCGTGGACCGTACTACCCTCTCGAGCAACCAGTGCCGCATTTGGATCAAGCTTTTCACCAAGCTGACACAATATGGTGAACCGCAGAAGAAGAAGCATTAGCTGGGCTGAGGGATCTGTTCTTGGAAGACGAATACATGGACTACAGTGCAATAACTGAGGAGGAGGAGGAAGAAGGCCTCACTATTCAGACATGGAGAAAGGAGCTGTTCTCAGGAACTGGACCGCCACACCATCTCGGGCCCGCCGAGTCCCTTGGTAGCCTGGTAGATTTTATTTCTATAGCCATTCTAGGCATTTAAGATTTTCAGTAACTTTGTTTTAAAGATTTAATTGTTTCAAAATAAACGCTCGATTCATCGAGTCGTACTTGTCTGGATGTTTTTCAGTTTAATCAAATGCATTGCTCTTTATTATTCATTATTATTTTCTACACTTTTTCTTTCTACGGCGTTATTATTACCTTTCTTAATGAGTTGGTGACTGTGACATGTAATGAGGCAACGAAATATGAGGTTAGTGATTCTGATGAAGAAGACGAGATACCCGAGGAAGTTGTCAGGGAGGTGGAAAAATTCGAGAATAAGCCTAAGTCCAATCTGGACGAAACCGAAGTAGTAAACTTGGGGGACTCCGAGACAGTTAAGGAGACTCGCATCATCATTCACTTATCACCAATGGAAAAGGAAGAGTACATTCGTTTCTTAAGGGAGTATGAGGACATTTTCGCATGGTCATATGATGACGTGACAGGTTTGAGCACGTCCATAGTGGCTCATAAGTTACCTACCGATCTAATGTGTCCGCCAGTGAAGCAGAAACTCAGAAAATTCAAACCAGATATGAGCCTGAAAACCAAGGAGGAAGTTACTAAGTAGATTAAAACCAAAGTTCTCAGAGTGGTTGAGTACCCAACCTGGTTAGCCAACATTGTGCCAGTTCCAAAGAAAGATGGGAAAGTCGGAGTATGTGTTGACTATCGAGATTTAAACAAAGCAAGTCCCAAGGACGACTTTCCACTGCCAAATATACACATCCTGATCGACAACTGCGCCAAGCATGAACTCCAATCCTTTGTAGATTGCTTCGCGGGTTATCACCAGATCTGGATGGATGAAGAAGATGCAGAGAAAACAACTTTCATTACACCATGGGGGTATACTGCTACAAGATGATGCCATTTGGTCTAAAGAATGCTGGGCTACTTACATGAGAGCCATGACGACCATCTTCCACGATATGATACACAAAGAAATAGAGGTGTATGTAGACGACGTCATTATCAAATCCAAGAGGGCCGCATATCACATAGAATACTTGAGAAAGTTCTTTGACAGGCTGAGGAGTTACATCATGAAACTGAAACCCGCAAAGTGTGCATTCGGGGTTCCCGCAGGAAAGTTACTGGGATTCATTGTCAGTCATCGAGGGATCGAGCTAGATCCGTCTAAAGTCAAGGCTATTCAAGAATTACCGCCGCCTAGAGCAAAAAGGACGTGATGAGCTTCCTAGGGCGTCTCAACTATATTAGTCGCTTTATAGCGCAGTCCACAGTCATATGTGAACCCATCTTCAAGATGTTGAAAAGATGCCGAGCAAGCTGGACCGAAGACTGTCAGAAAGCTTTTGACAAAATCAAGGAATACCTGTCCACACCAGCGGTCTTGGTCCCACCAGAACCGGGACGACCTTTGCTACTATATCTATCTATATTGGATGGAGCCTTCAGATGCATTCTGGGATAACATGATGAGACAGGGAGAAAGGAGCAAGCCATATACTACTTGAGTAAAAAGTTCACACCTTACAAAGCACGGTACTCTCTGTTGGAACGCACGTGTTGTGCTTTGACCTGGACGGCCCAGAAGTTGAGGCATTACTTCTGTGCCTACACCACATACCTCATATCCAAGATGGACCCTTTGAAGTATATATTTCAGAAACCCATGCCGACTGGAAAGTTGGCCAAGTGGCAGATACTGTTGAGTGAGTTCGATATTGTATATGTAACTCAAAAGGTGGTCAAAGGACAAGCATTGGCAGATCATCTTGCTGAAAATCCGGTGGGAGGAGAATAAGAACCCTTGAAAATGTATTTTCCTGATGAAGATGTGTCATTCGTGGGAGAAGACATTACTGAAGCGTATGACGGTTGGAGGATATTCTTTGACGGAGCTGCAAATTTCAAAAGGAGTAGGCATTGGAGCGGTTTTGGTTTCAGAAACAGGTCAACATTATCCGGTATCTGCTAAACTCACATTTCCCTGCACCAAGACCATGGCAGAGTATGAGGCCTGCATAGTAGGACTCAACATGGCAGTCGACATGAATATTCAGGAGCTGCTGGTAATTTGTGATTCAGATTTGCTTGTGCACCAGGTACAAGGAGAGTGCGCCAACAAGAATTCCACAATATTTCCATATCTTAACCATGTGCAGGAATTGAGAAAGAGGTTCACCAAGATATAGTTTCGGCATGTACCCAGAATCCACAACGAGTTTGCCGATGCATTGGCCACCTTGTCATCTATGATACACCATCCGGACAAGAATTTCATTGATCCCATCCCAGTAAAAGTCCATAATCAACAGGCTTATTGTGCCCATGTTGAGGAAGAAATGGATGGGAAGCCTTGGTTCCATGACATCAAGAAGTATTTGGAAAAATGAGAATATCCGGAGCATGCAAACCACACTCAAAAATGCACACTTCGCAGATTGTCCAATCACTTCTTCCACAGCGGAGGAAACTTGTACAGAAGAACTCCTGATTTGGGGTTGCTAAGATGTGTCGATGCAAAAGAAGCTTCTAAACTGCTTGAGGAGATACATGCAGGGACCTGTGGCCCACATATGAATGGTTTTGTCTTAGACAAGAAGATACTCAGGGCCGGTTACTTTTGGATGACCATGGAAATAGACTGTGTTCAGTATGTCCGCAAATGCTACCAATGTCAAGTGCATGCCGATATGATATAAGTGCCGCCAAATGAGCTCAATGAAACAAGCTCACCGTGGCCGTTAGCCGCTTGGGAAATGGATGTCATCGGTCCTATCGAGCCCACTGCTTCGAATGGGCACAGGTTTATTCTAGTAGCCATTGATTACTTCACAAAATGGGTAGAGGCTGCATCTTACAAAGATGTAACCAAGAAAGTCATCGCAGATTTTGTCAAAGATCGTATTGTTTGCCGATTCGGAGTTCCCGAGTCCATTGTTACTGATAATGGCGCCAATCTCAACAGTGATCTAATGAAAGCATGTGTGAAACTTTCAAAATCAAGCACAAGAATTCCACAGCCTATAGACCTCAGATGAATGGAGCCGTAGAAGCCGCTAACAAAAACATCAAGAAGATACTAAGGAAGATGGTAGAAAACCACAAACAATGGCACGAGAAGCTACCTTTTTCTCTGTTGGTACACCGCACCACGATTCGCGCATCAACCAGGGACACTCCCTACATGCTGGTTTACGGTACCGAAGCTATCATCCCAGCCGAGGTAGAGATTCCTTCTTTATGAATCATACAGGAAGCTGAACTCGGCGATGGATAATGGATTAGGAGTCGCTACGAGCAATTGGCCCTTATAGATGGAAAAAGGATGGATGCAGTATGTCACGGTCAACTTTATCAGAACAGAATGTCCAGAGCTTTCAACAAAAGGGTCAAACCAAGGCAATTTGCACCAGGATAGCTGGTGCTGAAGAAGATCTTCCTACATCAAGATGAAGCCAAAGGGAAATTCTCTACCAACTGGCAAGGTCCGTACATGGTTCACAGGGTACTGACAGGAGGAGCACTCATACTTGCAGAAATGGACGGAGAAATTGGGCCAAAACCAATCAATTCAGACGCAGTCAAAAGATACTATGCTTAGATTATTCATATTTCCTCATCTTGATGTAATTGAACTACGCTTGACCTGATTCCCGTTTAAGAGGGGATACGTAGGCAGCCTTATGGGTTCGGTCATATCATAATAAAATTTCCATTCCCCTCCCAAGATCAGAAACTGGGGCAGAATTTTGAGGAGGACCCTCAAAATTTCAGAGCAAGTCCAGCCAACGCTAACATATGTCAGACGGTCAGGAATCGATTAATAAACCGGGGCAGAATTTTGAGAAGGATTCTCAAAATTCCGAAGAAGGTTCAACAAGGCTCATTACTCGCTAGCGGCCGAAAGATCATCTACCAAACTGGGGCAGAATTTTGAGGAGGGCCCTCAAAATTCTAACATAAGAAGGCTATAGTGTCTTTGAAATGTGTTACAGTCACTAGTTCATCTAAATTACTTAATATATCAATATGTTTCTAAATAACTCTATTTTTATCAATAATTGCATATTTTCAAAAATTCTATTTCCGTAACAGTCAGGTTACCCAGGAAAACTCGAAAGGCCTCCATAACGGAGCAAAGCAAGGCCAGCAGATAGAAGCACGAACAAACCTCCCCCCACAAAACTTACAATTTTTCTTTGAACGCAGGTACATCTGACGTAGCAATAGTGTCCGCAAAATACACACGTAACAAGATCACTATCAATCAGTCCATTAGACACCGAATATATCTCCAGCTAAGACATATGCTACTCTTATTTGCTACTCATTTTTTGCATGGGATTAAGCCCTGTTTCGCATATTTGCATGAGGCTAATCCATGCCTCCCAATTTGCATGAGGCTAATCCCCGCCTCCACACCTGCATGAGGCTAATCCCTTCCTCCCTATCTGCATGAGGCTAATCCTTGCCTCCTCATTTGCACGAGGCTAATCCCTGCTTCCCCACTTGCATGAGGCTAATCCCTGCCTCCCTATCTGCATGAGGCTAATCCTTGCCTCCCCATATTTGCATGAGGCTAATCCCTGCCTCCATATTTGCATGAGGCTAATCCCTGCCTCCACACCTGCTATAAGCACGTGATTTTTGCCCTATACGAAATACTCCTATATAATCCCAAGAAAATAGATTTTTTCTTAGTTATTTACCATTTTTAGGAATTTTTATAGATTTTATTAATTGTTTGCATTTTTTTTTTGCATGTTTAAGTTTTATTTTAATCATAAAAAATACCAAAAATATTACGCATGGAATTTAGGCTTTATTTTTACATTTTTAGAATTAACCAATAGTTACTTGTTTTATAAAAATTGAAAATCTCAAAAAAATGCTTCATTTTCACACTCTTTCCTTTAGTTGATTTTTTTTCTCTTTTAATTTAGGACTAAGTAGCTTTTATAAGTTTTATAATTATCTAATAAGTTTAATTTCACACTTTGGGTAATTTAGGATTTTTAAGTTGTTGTATTTTAATTAAAAGAAAAGGAAAATTGAAAAAAAAGTAAAAGAAGGAATTGGAAAAAGATTTGTCTTGTAAAATTGGGCCATTTCAAAGCCAAAATCAACCCAAATAATTACCCAAGCCCAAACACAATACCCAATCTCCCTACCCAAACCCGCCTGACCCGTTTCCCCCTCCCCTTTCATTTAAAAGACCTAGACCTAGAAAAAGATAATGGGAGATCCCCTTCTCTAAGAGGAGTGAGCAACGGCGCTGGAAGCTCCCGGCATCTTCTTCATTTTTCTAAAAGGAATCACAGTAAAATGGAGATAGACTGCACCTCCAGGACCAAACCTTCCCCATCTTTATTTCCGAAAAAAGCTCACACTCACAAGAGGAGCTCCTTGCCGCTTCCTCCAATTTCCAACCTGACCACCCCTAACTCCTCTCACTCATCTCCACCTCAATCTCCCTTCCACAAATACAAAAAAGAAAAAAATCAAAAACGAAAAAACAAATGATCTCAGATTCGAAAATAGCTTCCCAAATCGAAAAATCAGAAGCTAAAAATGGAAAGAAACTTGGATTTTCAATGGATATTTGAAGAAGAATTGATTTCGAATCTCAATTTCTTTTCGTTCTGGGTATCTAACAGCCTTTTTGGAGCTGTGGATTTGCTGTTTCGTCGCTGATTTCTGCTGAGTCCGCGTAGCTGAGCTTTCCAGTTTCTTCTTCGCCTTTGTTTGATTCCATTTTGCCTGTTTCGTTACTGTCCAGGTATTTTTGCTTTCGAACCCGTATTTCAGCCTAATAGGCGAATTTCTAAATTATGGGGATTTGCAAATGCTAGATATGAATTGAGTTGTATAAATAAATATGAATGATGCGTGATTTAGTATTGTGTTCTCAACTCAGAATTGCAGTAGGGGTATTTATGAAACCATTGCTTGTGGACCTTTCAATAGTACTTTTCATGCTTTAACTCATTTTGGAGGATTAAAATTTTCGTCCCTTGTCCACAAGTTTAATTTTTGTCGTTTTTGTCTGCTGCTGCTTACGCCAATCATTGTCATAGTAAGATCAANGCAGAAAATTTTCTTTGTTTGTTTTGCAGCAGTCAGGAGCCCACCTGGAGAACAAGGGAATACTTTTCAAGTGCAGCAATCAGGAGCCCACCTGGAGAACAAGGGAATGCTTTTCAAGTTTCAGCAGTCACGAGCCCACCTGGAGAACAAGGGAAGTACAATTCCAATTTTAGCTTTTAATATTTGATAACATGCTGCACCCAGTCACCAAACTGGGGCAGAAAATTTTCTTTGTTTGTTTTGTTGCAGTCAGGAGCCCACCTCGAGAACAAGGGAATACTTTTCAAGTTTCAGAAGTCAGGAGCCCGCCTGGAGAACAGAGGCATACATTTCAAGTTTCAGCAGTCAGGAGCCCGCCTGGAGAACAGAGGTATTACAATTCAAGTTTTAGTTTTCAAATTCTTATTAATATTTGGTAATATGATGCCCAGTCACCAAACTGGGGCAAGAGATTTTCTTTGTTTTTGTCTATTTTGTTGAAGTCAGGAGCCCGCCTGGAGAACAAAGGCACACATTTCAAGTTTCAGCAGTCAGGAGCCCGCCTGGAGAACAGAGGCATACATTTTAAGTTTCGGCAGTCAGGAGCCCGCCTGAAGAACAGAGGAATACCGTTCAATACAGCAATCAGGAACCCGCCTGGAGAGCAGGGAATACATTCGAGTTCAGCGGTCAAGCATCACCCGGAGAAAGGAAAACATCTCAAAGTGTAGTCAGCAGTCAGGCAGCCACCTGGAGAAAGGGCAAAACATCTCAGATCACAATTCAAGGCAGCAACAAAAGGATGTCGCCGGGGAGAATACAATACAACAAGGCAACAAGAAATACAAGATCAAGTTTGAAGATATAGATAGGATCTTTTGTAATTCATAGCTCATAGCTTAGTCTAGTTTCTTTTTATTTTTGATATGGTGTAATAAGGGGGTTCGGTAAGCAGTAGCAACAGCAGCAACAATAGTGAAACCACAGCTCCCGGTAGTACCAGCTACCAAAACTTCCAAAACTACACTGACCTGATTCCTTTACAGCCAAGGATATGTAGGCAACCTCTGAAGCAAGGTTCGGTCAGACATTTTTTAAAAAATGCTTCTCACGGAGTTTCAAACGGGCAAAAATCCCTCATATTGCTCACTTTATCTTTGCCCGAAAACTCTTCATGTTTCCGAGCAAAGAGGGGCAGCTGTAAGCACGTGAT
This sequence comes from Nicotiana attenuata, assembly GCF_001879085.1. Classification (NCBI taxonomy): domain Eukaryota; kingdom Viridiplantae; phylum Streptophyta; class Magnoliopsida; order Solanales; family Solanaceae; genus Nicotiana; species Nicotiana attenuata. The sequence goes on from NW_017676433.1 coordinate 14,218, forward strand.
TTTTGCCCTATACGAAATACTCCTATATAATCCCAAGAGAATAGATTTTTTCTTAGTTATTTACCATTTTTAGGAATTTTTATAGATTTTATTAATTGTTTGCATTTTTTTTGCATGTTTAAGTTTTATTTTAATCATGAAAAATACCAAAAATATTACGCATGGAATTTAGGCTTTATTTTTACATTTTTAGAATTAACCAATAGTTACTTGTTTTATAAAAATTGAAAATCTCAAAAAAAATGCTTCATTTTCACACTCTTTCCTTTAGTTGATTTTTTTTCTCTTTTAATTTAGGACTAAGTAGCTTTTATAAGTTTTATAATTATCTAATTAGTTTAATTTCACACTTTGGGTAATTTAGGATTTTTAAGTTGTTGTATTTTAATTAAAAGAAAAGGAAAATTGAAAAAAAAAAGTAAAAGAAGGAATTGGAAAAAGATTTGTCTTGTAAAATTGGGCCATTTCAAAGCCAAAATCAACCCAAATAATTACCCAAGCCCAAACACAATACCCAATCTCCCTACCCAAACCCGCCTGACCCGACCCTCCTGACCCGTTTCCCCCTCCCCTTTCATTTAAAAGACCTAGACCTAGAAAAAGATAATGGGAGATCCCCTTCTCTAAAAGGAGTGAGCAACGGCGCTGGAAGCTCCCGGCTTCTTCTTCATTTTTCTAAAAGGAATCACAGTAAAATGGAGATAGACTGCACCTCCAGGACCAAACCTTCCCCATCTTTATTTCCGAAAAAAGCTCACACTCACAAGAGGAGCTCCTTGCCGCTTCCTCCAATTTCCAACCTGACCACCCCTAACTCCTCTCACTCATCTCCACCTCAATCTCCCTTCCACAAATACAAAAAAGAAAAAAATCAAAAACGAAAAAACAAATGATCTCAGATTCGAAAATAGCTTCCCAAATCGAAAAATCAGAAGCTAAAAATGGAAAGAAACTTGGATTTTCAATGGATATTTGAAGAAGAATTGATTTCGAATCTCAATTTCTTTTCGTTCTGGGTATCTAACAGCCTTTTTGGAGCTGTGGATTTGCTGTTTCGTCGCTGATTTCTGCTGAGTCCGCGTAGCTGAGCTTTCCAGTTTCTTCTTCGCCTTTGTTTGATTCCATTTTGCCTGTTTCGTTACTGTCCAGGTATTTTTGCTTTCGAACCCGTATTTCAGCCTAATAGGCGAATTTCT
>NW_017676433.1:15438-44994 GCF_001879085.1 Nicotiana attenuata
ATCATGACGCACACTCTCAGGTAACAACCTGTCAGAAAGACTTTCTATTTTGGCAAGCAGACTTACACATCAAGGGGAGTAGGGGTAGGGGACACATAGAATGCAACCTTAATTGACATGCAAGACAATACACAGCACCTCTTCAACTGATAGTCAATTGGAAATTGACAAGTTTAGTTAGCAAAGACAAATGCTGAGAACACATAGATTCTTTATTTCTTGTTGACCCAAACTCAATCGAGTAAGACGGTAAACTCAAACAAAATGCAGCCCTGACATCATTCTTAGATGAATTCATATCAGGGATATCATGCAACTATCTAAAGCAAGATTGGGGCATGTGTAAGTCATATTACTACTATTACACCTTTTATTATCTTCTTTGAACACGATTACAAACTTAAGCAATGCTTCAGAGTGACTACAGTAATCCTAGGCAGTGTAATCTAGACGCATGTTGTAATACATTGAGCAAACATTGATAGTAAAATATACACAGGATTGAAAAGCCACAACTAATAAACTTGAAACAAGCAACAAGAAACACCATAGTCTTTGGGGAATTTGAACTTGAATCAGTGACATACCAGTATAAGGAGAGAAATACAAGGTAATATCTGGCCAGAGATAGTCGGCTCAAATAGCAGCCTTGAGCTTACAGCTGAGCTCGTTGGTTAGTGAGATTGCAATAACAGACAGAGAATAGAGAAGCTTTTGAGAGTGTGAGAGTGTGGAGGAAACCTATGTTCTGTCCAGAGAGAGGAATAGGTAAACGGCATGTATATAGTTAGATCAAGAGTTAAACAAAATAAAGGTTAAGATCAATCATGTAGCATATTAAAAAATCTTACAGAATCAATTACACACATAAAAGTTAGTCAATGTTTCTCCTTAATTCAACAGGATATCAATCATACGGTTTATTAAGCACAGACAGGTATCTATATAGGAAGGGAACAATCTATAGAACTTGGTAATTAAGAGTAGGCAATTAGGGGTGAATGAATGGTAGTATCAATTAAGTGAAAATAATTGGAAAGAATTCAGCAATATAATAAATAAGGCAAGATAAGAACTAAGTAGGCAAGAATTCAATCAAACCGAGTAGAACCCAGTAAGATCAAAGATTTGTTATATGAAAAGAGTTTCAATCCTCAGTATCCATTAAATCAAGAAGTTTCAGAATTAATCAACGGGTTTTAAAACTCTAAAAGAGAAAATCACGCTAAACGAGTTAGCTAAATATCGGCAGACATTCAATATAGTCCGGATTCAAACAATAGGTTTTAACGAAAGCAAATTGGTAAATTATAAAAATTTCCAAAACAACCCTAATTTAAGGAGAAAAAATACAGCCTTAGACATGAATAGTAAGCAATTTGAACATAGACATAATAGAATCAGTAAAGAAAGAATTGAATCAAGAAACTTAGTAAGAGGCATATTAGGATAAGAAAATCATTGTAAGACATCTAATGAATAAAGAAAAATCACAAGAAACCAAGGCAAAACAAGGTCAGTACCTTTACTAAAGTCTACTACGTCTAGATAAAATCCTAAAAAGATTATGGTGATATAAATTAGGCGCGTTTTTAAGTATAAATCCATGGTGTTAAATAGCTTAGAAGAAAAGCTAGACAAAATCAGGTTAAAACAAATCATAGGAAATAGTCAAGGATTAATACACTCAAAAGAACTCAAATTTATACACATATAAAATGAGTTTTTAGAAGTGTGGCATAAACGCAAAGGAATAATAAAATGTTTTGAAATAGAATTTACACCTAGTTTTTAGAGAAAAATGAAAAATCATACGAAATGCAGAATGATTCTTGTAAGATCAAGAGGTTCTTGCAAAACTCATATGAAATAGGTTCGAAACACCATACTCAAGATCTGTGCAGATCTAAGAAGTTCAGAAGGAAGAAATTAGGGTTTCGACGAAGGAGCAACACAGTGTAAAGAAGCATGAGCTTAGAAAACCCATATGATATGGAAGATCTTACTTCGGATTCAAACCGAGACAGCCATGAAACACGGCGAAAAAGGGCCATAGATTGCAAGCAAACTAATACTGGTCCCTCGAGGCCCTTAGAGATACAATACCAGGTTTAGCGTACGATGAGGCCATTAGGGAGGCCTGGTGGTGGTGGGGGAAACACCATGGAAAGGCAGCAGATGACCAGCGATTGGGCAAATTAGGGTTAGGCCTTGAAAGCTTTTTAGAGAGGAAAGGGAATTTTCAGGGTCGTGGTTGGTTGAGAAATGAGAGGGTTTGGGGGGTCGTTTTGGAACTAAAAAAAGGAAGCGGGTAAATTGTGCGCAGTTGAATCTCTTATGCTCATCGGTCGATTGATTTGAATGAGATTGGTCCGGTTTTTCGGGCATTAAGGTTTGCGCTGGGTAGATTTAGGTTTAAAATTGGGCTGGGTTATATGCCAAATGTTGGATCAGAATTGAAATAGAAAATAGGGCAAAATTTTTAAATAGCTAATTTTTAATGACTAAATAATTTAAAAGAAAACTCATAAATGATTCACCAAAAGATATTCTTTGTGCACTAAAATGATTTTAAAATATCTATGCTAACATTTTAAAATATGAAAGATCATTTTTATGCATAAATAAATGTAATTATATACATTAGTAATGGGCTATTAATTTGCCAAAAATGTGCAATTTAGCCTAAAAATATAAATGTAATTATAAAAATGCACTAAAAATATTAAAAACACTATGTTGGCATAATAATAAAAATTGTAGATAAGCTAAATATCACAAAAAGTAGTATGAAGGATAATTATTGATTATTTTGTATAGTAAAAAGGAAGAAGAATAATATTGATTTGGAGCTTTTTAAAAAACTATAGAAAAATTATAAAAATATTTAATGCATGCATATAACTGCATGTGTAAATATTTTGAAAGTGTGTATATATATATATATATATATAATGTGCGTGTGTGTGTGTGTGTGTGTGAGGAAAAATTGGTATCACACTGCCCTCTTTACTCGGGAAGGATGAAAATGAAGGTTTTCGGGTAAAGAAAATGCTGGCTCAATTTTTGACCGAGATGGGATGTTTTTGAAAAGATAGAGGCCAGGCTTTCGTCTTTGAGTTGCCTAACATTCCCTGGCTTTACAAGAAATCAGGGCCATTGTTTAGTTCTGGAATTCAATGGGTGGAATATACACGATGAAGTTAATTGCAAGAACGGACACGAGATGTGATGAGCGTGGTTATGGTGAACGGTTAAGTGTTGAGATAGGTTTACAGGAACTCGGAGCGAGGTCGCGTCCTGCTGGAGGTTAGTTTAGTTGCTTGCATGGTCACCCTGCAGATGAGACGAGGACTGCTACAGAAAGATATTTGGTCGGAACTATTCCATAAACATGATGCAGTTACCCTTGCCAGCGATCTTTCATTGAAAGATAGTTGTCTTTGTGGACGGTTAAGGATTTGACATCCTCGGACATGATGTCCTGGGCCTAATGGAATTGTTTTAGTTGAGGGGATTCGCAGTCCATGAAATGGTGTTCTCGAGGCCCATCAGATGGTGCTCCAAAACCATACACCTTTGAATAATGAATATGGCGAATTTGAAAGATCCTCAGGCCATGGCAATGGCGTCTTCCGGCTATGAGGATGATGACCTTTAGACTATGACGCCTTTGGATAGTTGGCGATATTTTCAGCCCATGGAGGTGCAGTAATCATAATGGTAACAAGACCAAGGCTTTAGTCTTGTGAAATGAAGGGGCTGAGCTTTAGCCGATTAAAAGCAAATAGATATGTGCCGTAATAAGCGATATTCATGGAAGGAAGGACAGTCCTTAAGTCCATACATAATCGGAGGCAAGGGATTAGCCTCATGTAAAAAGAATAGGCGAGGCAAGGATTAGCCTTATCAAATTAGGAGGCAAGGATTAAGCCTCATGCAGTATAGGGAGGCAGGGATTAAGCCTCATGTAAATGGGGAGCAAGGATTTAGCCTCATGCAAAAATAGGGAGGGCAGGGATTATGCCTCATGCAAATGGGGAGCACAGGATTGAGCCTCATAGCGGGTAGGGAGGCAAGCGATTACGCTCGATGCAAATAGGGAGGCAGGGATTAGCCTTATGCAGGTGAGGAGGCAGGGATTACCCTCATGCAAATAGGGAGGGCAGGGATTAGCGCCTCATGCACGGGTAGGGAGGCAAAGGATTAGCACTCGTGCAGGTAGGAGGAAAAGGATTAGCCTCGTGCAGATAGGGAGGCAAGGGATAGGCTCATGCAAATTGGGGAGGCCAAGGACTTAGCCTCAGTGCAGATAGGAGCGTAGGTATTAGCCTCATACAATGGGGAGGCAATGATTTAGCCTAGGCATGATAGAGAGGTAGGGAATCAAAGCCTCATGCAAATGGGGTGGCAAGGAAGTAGCCTCACGCAATAGGGAGGCAAAGGAGTTGAGCGCCCTCAATGCAAATGGGGAAGCAAGATTATGCCTCAAATGCAGATAGGGGAGGCAGGGATTGGCCCATCATGCAAGTGGGGAGGCAGCGGATAGCTCCAACAAAAGTGGGGAGGCGGGGATTAGCCTCATGCAGGTTGTCACACCGTCCTCTTTTTTTTACTACATAGTCCCGTGAAGGAGTATAATAGAGGGAGTTATTCCCAACTTGAAGTGAACAATCGAAACGGGATTCATTTATTAAGAGATTCAGAGTCGCCACTTGGAAGATTTTATGGTGTCCCAAGTCACCGGTTTGAAATCCCGAATCGAGGAAAGGGTTTGACTCTATTTAAACAGTCGCGACCAGAAATCTCGGGTAAGGAATTCTGTTTAACCGGGAGAAGGGTTAGGCACTCCGAGTTACGTGGTTCTAGCACGACGTCCGCGTCACTGCTATTATTTGGCTAAGTCTGATTTTAATACATGTTATCCTATTGAAGCAATTTAGAATTGTTTAACGCGCTTTTACTTAGTTTTTATGAAAGTGAACATCGTCTAAGAGCCGTGTTTTTGGATCACGTCACAATGAAATGCACGCCGGATCTGTGACACCTCTTATTCAAAATTTTTGGAATTTGGAATTTGGGTTGGCATGAAAAGCAAGACCCGTATTTAAAGGAGCTAAAATTATTAAAACGCGCCTAAAGCCGACTACGTATTATTTTACTTTGCGGCGGCCGTGAAAATTCGCTAACGCATGCCTCGAATTCCTAAGGATTTTAAAAATGTGACAAGCTCGTTTTTGAAACGAGTTTCAAAAGTTAATAAACTACAAGGCAATAAAGAATGAAAAGTAACTTCTATATTCTGGAATCATCAATCTTGGATAAGATAAAAGACCTGAGCGCATAACTACTATGGGAGTAAGATATCGAGTCAAATTGAGAGGTTGGTGAAATCGGTGAAGAGTTGTTTTTGATGCAGTTACAGACTAAAAATACAGGTGAAGGGAGTGCAATTTTACTAGACTAAAATAAAGTACTTAGCATACACCCCTTAAAAATGAAGTGTAGGATGAAATTCCAATTATGAACAGAACTAAAGCCTAACCAACAGTGAGTTGGAACTAACAAGAATAAAGAAGAGCGCTAAATCATGCCTAACTTCAAACTTAATTGAAAATTCACATTTGTAATTAAGCCTAACTTATAAAATGCCAAAATGAAACACAGCAATCAAACTTTCCAAACTAGCGATTACCATTTTTCTTTTGGCCCTTTTCCAACACCAAACTATACTAAGCACTCAAACGATTGAATGTACATAACGTTCTTTTCTGTGCCTTAATGGGTGCTTTTGGCTCTTAAATTTAACAAGTTACACCACATGGATTAAAAGAAAAGAAAACTGACCCTTTAAATTGAATGCACAACTAGAAGAGAGACTTTTGATCTTACTATTGACAATGATTGCCGTTAAGCAGCGAGCAGCAAAAACGACAAAAAATTTTAAACTTGTGGGACAAGGGACGAAATTTTAATCCTCCAAAATGAGTTAAAGCAATGAAGTACTGATGCAAAGGTCCACAAGAAATGGGTTTTCAATAAATACCACTACTGCAATTCCTGAGTTCAGAACACACAATACTAAATCACGCATCATTTTATATTTATTTATACAACTCAATTCAGATCTAGCATTTGCAAAATCTCCCATAATTCCTTTTTCATTGCTTGTTTTGAAATATTGCGTCAGGATATCAAATGAAAATTCAAAATATGTTTCTATGGTTTATTCTTTAGAAAAAAGAAAAAGAATCAAAAAATATTTTTTCTCTTCTAGGACTTTTCCTTAATAGATTATTTGTTTCGAAAGAAAAGAAAAGAAAAAAAAAATATGCCCGTTAAGCTTGAGTTTAAAATAGGTCATAGAACATTAATTCTAGAAAAATTCAAAAAAAATGATTTGCTTCTTTCATTTCTCTTTTCTCATTAGAGTAGTCATTAAGGTAAAAAAAAAGAGAGAGAATGTTGGTTGGTTTACTATATTCCCGATCTTCCTGAACTACGCAAAGATCTGATTCATTCGGGGTCATGATACGTAGGCAACCTACATAGGGTTCGATCGAATCATTTTTTTTATTTATTAAAAGAAAAAAAAAGANACTCGTTCAAAACGAGCTTGTCACATTTTAAAATCCTTAGAATTCGAGGCATGCCGTTTAGCGAATTTTCACGGCCGCCGCAAAGTAATAATACGGTAGTCGCTTTAGGCGCGTTTTAATAATTTTACCTCCTTAAATACGGGTGTGCATTTCATGCAACCCAAATCCAAATTCCAAAATGTTGAATAAGAGGTGTCAAGGATCCGGGTGCATTTCATGTGACGTGATCCAAAAACACGCTCTTAGACGATGTTCACTTTCATAAAAACTAATTAAAAGCGGTTAAACAATTCTAAAATTGCTCAATAGGATAACATGTATTAAAATCAGACTTTAGCCAAATATAGCAGTTGAGCGACCGTGCTAGAACCACGGAACTCGGGAGTGCCTAACCCCTTCTCCCGGATTAACAGAATTCCTTACCCGGATTTCTGGTTCGCGACTGTTAAATAGAGTCAAACCCTTTCCTCGATTCGGGATTCAAACCGGTGACTTGGGACACCATAAATCTCCCAAGTGGCGACTCTGAATCTCTTAATAAATGAATCCCGTTTCGATTGTCACTTCAAGTTGGGAATAACTCCCTCTATTATACTCCTTCACGGGGTGTAGTAAAAAAAAAGAGGAGGTGTGACACCTGCATGAGGCTAATCCCCGCCTCCCCACTTGCGTGAGGCTAATCGCTGCCTCCCCACTTGCATGAGGCCAATCCCTGCCTCCCTATCTGCATGAGGATAATCCTTGCTTCCCCATTTGCATGAGGCTAATCCTTGCCTCCCTATCTGCGTGAGGCTACTCCTTGCCACCCCATTTGCATGAGGCTGATCCCTACCTCTCTATCTGCATTAGGCTAATCATTGCCTCCCCATTTGTATGAGGCTAATACCTACCTCCCTATCTGCATGAGGCTAATCCTTGCCTCCCCATTTGCATGAGGCTAATCCCTGCCTCCCTATCTGCACGAGGCTAATCCTTTCCTCCCTACCTGCACGAGGCTAATCCTTGCCTCCCTACCTGCATGAGGCTAATCCCTGCCTCCCTATTTGCATGAGGTAATCCCTGCCTCCTCACCTGCATAAGGCTAATCCCTGCCTCCCTATTTGCATGAGGCTAATCCTTGCCTCCCTACCCGCATGAGGCTAATCCTTGCCTCCCCATTTGCATGAGGCTAATCCCTGCCTCCCTATTTGCATGAGGCTAATCCTTGCCTCCCCATTTACATGAGGCTAATCCCTGCCTCCCTATCTGCATGAGGCTAATCCTTGCCTCCTAATTTGCATAAGGCTAATCCTTGCCTCCCTATTTACATGAGGCTAATCCCTGCCTCCGAATTTGTATGGGACTAAGGACTGTCCTTCTTCGCATGAATATCGCTCTATTCCGGCACTATCTATTTGCTTTTCAATCGGGCTAAGCTCAGCCCTTCATTTCACAAGACTAAGCCTTGTCTTGTTACCATTATATTACTGCACCTCATGGGCTGAAATATCGCCAATCTATCCAAAGGCGTCATAGTCTAAAAGGCATCATCCTCATAGCCGGAAGACGCCATGCCATGGCCTGAGGATCTTTCAAATTCGCATATCATTATTCAAAGGTGTCATGGTTTGGAGGCACCATCTGCATGGCTCGAGAACACCATTTCATGGACTGCGAATCCCTCACTAAACAATTCATAGCCCAGGACATCATGGTCCGAGGATGTCATCCTTAACCGTCCAAAGACAACTTTCATGGTCCAAAGGGAATCTGCATCATGTTTAAATTTCCGCACAAATCTATGTCTGTAGCATCTCTTTATCTGCAGGTGACCAGCAAGCAACAACTAACCTAGCAGGAGCGACCTCGCTCCAGTTCCTTTAAACTATCTCAAACTTAACCGTTCACCATAACCGCTCTCACATCTCGTGTCCGTTCTTGCAATAACTTCATCGGTATATTCCACCGATGAATCCAGAACTACAATGGCCTGATTCTTGTAAAGCCAGGGATATGTAGGCAACTCAAAGACCGAAGCCTGGCCTCTATCTTTCAAAACATCCCATTCGGTCAAAATTGGCCAGCATTTCTTTACCCGAAAACTCTTTCATCCTTCCCGAGTAAAGAGGGGCAGCTGTTGATACCCAATTTTTCCTCACACACACACACACACACACACACATATATATATATATATATATATACACACTTTCAAAATATTACACATGCAGTTATATGCATGCATAAGTATTTTTATAATTTTTCTATAGTTTTAAAAGCTCCAAATCAATTTATTTCTTCTCCTTTTATTATACAAATATCCAATAATTATCCTTCATACTACTTTTGTGATGATTTAGCTATCTAAATTTATTATTTATGCCAACATAGTGTTTAAATATTTTTAGTGCATTTTTATAATTACATTTATATTTTTTAGGCTAAATTGCACATTTTTGCAATAATAGCCCATACTAATGTATAATTACATTATTTATGCATAAAATGATCTTTTATATTTTTAAAATGTTAGATAGATATTTTAAATCATTTTAGTGCACAAAGATATCTTTTGGTAATCATTTATGATTTTCTTTAAATTATTTAGTCATTAAAATTAGCTATTTAAAATTTTGCCCTATTTTCTATTTCAATTCTGATCCAAATTTGGCCCAATACCCAGCCCAATTTTAACCTAAATCTACCCAGCGCAAACCTTAATGCCCGAACCGGACCCAATCTCATTCAATCTCGACCGTTGAGCATAGAGATCAACGGCCACAATTACCCCTTCCTTTTTTTAGTTCCAAACGACCCCCCAAACCCTCTCATTTCTCACCAACCACCGCCCTGAAATCCCTTTCCTCTCTAAAAGCTTTCAAGGCCTAACCCTAATTTGCCCACATCGCTGGTCATCTGCTGCCTTTCATGGTGTTTCCCCACCACCACCAGGCCTCTAATGGCCTCTCGTACGTTGGTATTGCTATCTCTAAGGGCCTCGAGGGACCAGTATTAGTTTGCTTGCATCTATGGCCCTTTTTCGCCTGTTTCAGGCTGTTCCGGTTTGAATCCGAGTAAGATCTTCCTATATCTATGGGTTTCTAAGCTTGCTTCTTTACTACTGTGTTGCTCTTCTCGAAACCCTAATTTCTTCCTTCTGAACTTCTTAGATCTGCACAGATCTGAGATGGTTTCGACCTATTTCATATGAGTTTTGCAAGAACCTTTTGATTCTTTACAAGAATCATCTGATTTTCGGATGATTTTTCATTTTTCTCTAAACTAGGGTTTCCAAAAATTTCTTTTTTCAAAACATTTGATAATTTTGAGTGTTAATCTTCTATTTCCTATATGTTTTAACCGATTTTGTTAGCTTTTCTCTAACCTTAACCTATTTATACTAAAAGCCCTAATTTTTCGACATTCTTTGTTTGGTTTCTGAGTACTTGTGTACTGACCTTGTTTTGCCTTGGTTCTTGTGATTTTTCTTTATTCATTTAGATGTCTCATGATTTTCTTATCCTAATATGCCTCTACTAAGTTTCTTGATTCAACTTTTCTACTGATTCTATATGTCTATGTTCATTCTGACTATTCATGGTAAGGCTGTATTTTTTCTCCTTAAATTAGGGTTGTTTGGAATTTTTTGATTTACCAATTTGCTTCGTTAAAACCTATGTGTTGAATCCGGACTATATTTGGAATGTCTGCGATATTTGCTAACTCTTTACGTGATTTTCTCTTTTAGTTAAACCCTTGATTATTCTGAAATTCTTATTTTGGTCTGATTGAACTCTTTTCATTAACAAAATCTTTGATTCTTACTGGTTTACTCGGTTTGATTGAACTTCTTGCCTTAATTAGTTTTCTCTTGCCTTATTTATTATTTGCTGATTCTTTCCAATTATTTCCTTAATTGAACTACCGTTCATTCACCCCTAATTGCCTACTCTATACCCAAGTCTTACTTGATTCCCTTCCTTAAATACCTGTCTTGCTTTTACCGTTGATTGATTATCCGTTGATTAAGGAGAAAACATACTAATTTTATGTGTGTAATTGATTCTGTAAGTTTCTTAATTGCTACATGATTGATTCTTTACCTTATTTTGTTTAACTCTTGACTACTATATATGCCTTTACCTATTCTCACTTCTGGAAGAACATTAGTTCCTCCACACTCTCACACTCTCAAAAGCTCTCTATTCTCTTCTGTTACTTGCAATTCTCACTAACCCAGCCAGCTGTAAGCCAAGGCTGGCTATTTGCACTATCTCTGCCATATACCTTGTATTCTCTCCTTAACTGGTATGTCCTGATTCAATTCAAATCCCAAAACTATGTGTTTCTTTGTTGTTTCAGTTTATTAGTTGTGGCTTTCAATCCTGTGTATTATTTTACTATCATGTTGCTCAATGTATTACAACATGCTTAGATTACACTGCCTGATTACTGTATCACTCAGCATGCTTAAGTTTGTTCTGTCAAAAGCTGTAATTAGTATATTGCTTAACATGCCCCAATCTTGCTTTAGATAGTTGCATGAACCCTGTTTGTTCACTAGTATGTTCAGGCTGCATTGTTTGATTACCGTCTTACTCATGTGTATTGGTCATGGTTAAAGATCTATGTGTTCTCAGCATGTCTTTGTAACTAACTTGTCAATTCCATGACTTCTTGAAGAGTCTGTGTATTTGTCTGATGTCAATAAGGTGCATTCTATGTGTCCCTACCCCTCTCCCCTTGTGTGAAGTCTGCTTGCAAAAAATGTCTTCTGAGGTTGTTCTGAGATTGGTATGATGATTTCAAAATATTCCTTTTTAATGTTTTTTTTCAACTACTGTTTTACTCAAACTAGTACAGGTTTTCAGAGAACTCTTTCATTCCTAAGACCTTCCTTGTACTGTTTACTAAACTCTTTCAAATCATGATGCACTCTCTCACTACTCTTAGATTACTAAGTCCTGCCCCCATGGTATGTGTACTGTCATGAGACCCTTGAGATCTCTCTGAACTCTGGCATATCAGGGTTGGCCCTTCCACACTGCACATAAATTAGTTCATTTGGAAAGGTCTGGGTGTGAACACTGCCCGGGATCCTTGAGGTCCTTAGGGAACTCTGACACACCTAGACATGAAATTGGCTATGGAACTTTGGGCATTTGCGACTACTGGAGGCTTGGAATCACATTGGGCCTACTTCAGGCTCCCTATAGTTTAATTTTTGTTCTATTTATGTAATTCATTCAATTCCTGGTCTGTGATAATTAATTGTAAACAACATTGGGGTAATTAGTGAAAAAGGGTGGGCAGTCATATATTGTGGGTAAAATTGGGTAGATACCATGCCTATATGGTCCATGTTGATTCAAATGTGTTTGTTAGATAACATGCCTATAGGATCTGCTTTGGTTTAAAAGAGTTGTTGTTAAACTCGGGGACATTTTCGGGAATCTGGACCCTCTTTATGGATGGTGCCTCGAACATAAAGGGGTCCAGAATTGGCATTGTATTGAAGCCATCCACAGGAAATATAGTTAGACAATCCATTAGAACTGTCAAATTGACTAACAACAAGGCCGAATATGAGGTCATGATTGCAGGTCTCAAACTGGCCAAGAGCTTGGGGCCGGAGGTAATCGAAGCTAAGTGTGACTCCCTCCTTGCGGTGAACCAAGTTAATGGAATGTTCGAAGTTAGAGAAGAACGAATGCATAGGTATCTAGATAAGTTTCAGGTAACATTACATATGTTCAGAGAGTGGTCTTTGCAGCATGTACCTCGAGATCAAAATAGCGAGGCCGATGCCCTCACAAATTTAGGATCATCGGTCGAAGACGACGAGCTCAACTCGGGGGCAGTCGTGCAGCTAATGAGATCAGTAGTAGAAGAAGGTCACGCCGAAATAAACTCCACAAGCCTAACTTGGGATTGGAGAAATAAATACGTGGAGTATTTGAAGATCGGGAAACTGCCCTCAGATCCAAAAGAATCGAAGGCCCTGCGCATGAAGGCAACCCGATTTAGCTTGTCCGAGGATGGAACCTTATTCAGAAGAATGTTTGATGGCCCGCTAGCAGTATGTCTGGGACCGGGAGATACCGAGTACGTTCTGAGGGAAGTCCACGAGGCATCTGCAAAAATCATTCAGGAGCCGAATCATTGTTTCGAAAGCTGATCAGAGCCGGCTATTACTTGATTGACATAGAAAAAGATGCAAAGGAGTTCGTACGAAAATATGATAAATGCCAAAGACACGCTCCGATAATTCACTAACCCGGGGAACTGCTGCATTCGGTCTTATCACCATGTCCATTCATCAAGTGGGGAATGGACATCGTCGACCCTCTTCCATGGGCACCGGGTAAGGCTCAACTTATCTTATTAATGGTTGACTATTTTTCTAAGTGGGTTGAAGCACAGGAATACAAAAAGGTCAAGGAGAAGGAAGTCACCGACTTCATTTGGGACCACATCATATGTCGGTTCGGGATGCCATCCAAAATTGTGTGTGACAACGGGAAACAATTTATTGGCAGCAAAGTGACCAAGTTTCTCCGAAGATCATAATAAAAAGAATCTTATCGACACCTTATCACCCTAGTGGGAACGGACAAGCCGAATCGACCAACAAAATCATAATCCAAAACCTTAAGAAAATGTTAACAGACGCCAATGGAAAATGGAAGGAGATCCTGCCCGAAGTCCTTTGGGCTATTGTACGACCTCGAAGTCCAGTACTGGGGCCTCTCCATTTTTGTTGGTTTACGGGGCTGAATCCTTGATACTAGTCGAAGTTGGACAGCCAAGAATCAAATTTTGATATGCAACAAAGGAATCAAATGACGAGGCCATGAATATGAGCTTGGAACTGTTGGATGAAAGGCGCGAAGCCGTCCTTGTTCGGTTGGCTGCCCAAAAATAACGGATCAAGAGGTATTACAATCGAAGGGCCAACCTTCGATACTTCAATATTAGGGACTTAGTACTAAGGAAGGTCACACTGAACACCCGAAATCCGATCAAAGGGAAGTTGGGTCCAACTGGGAAGGACCGTACCAAATTCTCGAGGTCACCGGGAAAGGATCCTATAAGCTCGGAACGATGAACGGAGAACAAATACCGAACAATTGGAATGTGACTCATCTAAAACGATACTACTGCTAAGGTATGACCCCATTCATTTTCTTTTATTTCGAACTAACATTTGCAGGTGACCGACAAAGGGCAGTACAAAGTTTTAGGTCTGAAAGCACGCGTTGCACTTTTCCCTTGAACCGGTTTTGTCCTAAAAGGGTTTTCCGGCAAGGTTTTTATGAGGAAATAGTGGATAGTGCTAACTTAGAATGGAAAACCGATCATTAATCGGTCTTAAGGATCGCATCAACAGTATCCGAGGCTTCTCTCTATAATCAACCTCGAATACTGGGGTCGTTACCCTCGGATATCGACGTTAGCAAGGAAATTACTTCGTGATGGAAGGGTATCGATAGGTAGGATTTATTGTAAGGGACAAACAGTCAAACGAACCATGCCTGCATAGATTGCTCGAGCCCTAGCACGAAGCATATATGCATGTATAATTGTTTTACGCAAGAATAAAGAGAAGTATCTTCCTTGCAATCATCTTGTCTTTCAAAATATTTCTTACTTACATCTCTTAATGAATTCTCTACTTCCGATCCCCTAAAGGTAACGATCCCAAGGGCCACCTTAACCTGAGATCGAATAGTTACTCGATCACTCGAGGACTACCGTTTGAAACAAACTCGAACAGTTCAAGATATTAGACCTCGGGGGCACAAGACCTATTAGGCAAACCCCGAATCTTAAAGGCCACGACCACCCTCGCTCGGGGACTGTTATCTTGGGAAAAGCCTGGATAACTTGGGAAAGCAAGACCAACAGGCAGCTCCCAAACTAAAAGGCTACGGCCATATAAACACGGCTCGGAGACGTCCGAGACCCACAATAAAAACAAGGCCTTCAAAAAAGAAAATTTTTCATAACTGGTTCTAAAGGCTACCCTCGGCAAAGTCTCAGCTACTTACTTTGGGAGGAAATTTCCGGCAACACCAAACCACCAAAATGCCTTAAAACAGATTTATGAAAAGGCAAGTTTGTTTGAACCCTCAAACATAACCCGATTGTTTCATGCTAAAGGCATTTTAATCTTTGTGATTATTAAAGCAGAGAGAAAAATTTAAAAGCAGAGAAAGGAAAAGAAAGCCTTATATATATTCATAACAAAATTCTTCTTACAAGGGCCAAGCAGCCCGATAAAATTTTTACAAAGGCCGAACGACCTCAACAAAATTAAAAAAAGCAAGAAAATCCAAAGGCCTAGGGGGCTTGGTCCTCATCGGAGACGACATCTTCACCCTCAGGATCTTCCCCGCCTTCGGACTCGCTTAAACCCTCAGAGTCATCTTCGGGGTAAGCCAACCTTTTAGCCTCGTCTTCGAGCTCCTTGGAGTTCTCGACCTCTACTGATAAGTCAAAACTTCGAGCATGGATTTCCTCATTGGGCCTCCCTTCGAGATTGTCGTTTAGCATGCTCAATGCTGTCTTTTACTCGAACTTGAGTAGCCTCGGCATCAGCCTTATAAACGGCCACCATCTCATCACCATTGGCCTTAGTTACTTTGGCCTCCGACTTGGACACTTCAAGCTCCGTGGCCAGACTTTCTCGATCAGAGATTGCCGAACTCAACTGGGGACTGTAATTCCTCGATCTTCTTGGCTTACACCAAGGACTTCTCCTTTATACCTCGGAGTTGGACTTCAGCCGAAGTCAGTTGGGCCCGGGCGGTTTCCTTTTCTGAGGCCAGGCGATCCATGTTATTTTTCCATTCTTTGGCCTTTAGCCTTTAATGCACATACCTCTTCACGGAGCTGCCTGATCTTGTCAATCTTTTGTTGGACCTGCAGGTTCGGACCGTATATCACCATGTCTATTTCATCGTCACTAAGTGCAAAAATGCTTCTTACCTGCTCGGCCAGGTCAGCATGCTCTTTCCAAGCCACCTCCAACTCAGTCTAAAGGCCCTTAGCATTCTCTTCTCTTTCCTCACTGAAAAGCTTGTAAGTGTCTTTCTTCTGAGTAAGCCCTCAGATCTCGGCCTCATACTAGTCCAACTCTTTCCGATGGCGGAGGAACGACTAGTGATGGAGTACTGAGGCCTACAACATAGAGAAAGAAGTTATGGTCACCTATTAATTGATCTAAATATAAACCAAAAACTATCAATGAGCGTCCGAAGTTACCTGATTCAACGCCTGTTGAGCTTCATTGAACAGGCAGGGCACCTCTACCTCATTCATCTTGGCCTGATTCTCCTCGGTTACCAAGCACTGAAGGTAACTAGCCACCCCCACGGGGGAAGAGACAACCCGGGCATCTTCCGGATGGATAAGACGACTGACCGCTTCCGGTTAGGATTCAAACTCAGGGCTGGGAACCGATTGACTAGTTTTGGGCTAGAGGCAGGTCCACTCGTCCCCGATGATGGACTCTTCTTCGGTACCGGTATATCACCCTACCTGGTGACGTCCTCCATGGCAGTAGAGTCTACGCCATCAAAGAAGTTTTGAAAGGAGTCTACCATCCCTTGTGGCTTTTCGATCGATCGTTCTTTCAGCCCTTAACATCCGCAATCATTGATTCAGTAAATAATGGCGAATCAGAGAGGTCTATCACTCCAAGTACGACCTTCGGAGCACCAACTGTTGTCCGGGAAGAACCAACTACAATCTCATCATCAGACTCCCTATCCTGAGGCAAAGTGGCCTCGCCGCCTTCTGGTTCAGAAGCTTCGACTAAAGCTCCTTCATCGTCCTCACCGAGTCGGGATAATTCGGTCTAAGCTTTCACCAGTTCGGAGGTCCCTCGCATCACGACACCTGACTGCACACGGGCCACCAGTTCGGAGTGCTCTTCTTCTTCTTCTGACGCATCCCTAAGCCGGTAGAGTGAGTCTAAAGGAGGCGCCCGAGAACTGATGTTGCCCTTAGGTTTACACACCAGGCTTCTTTTTATTTTCTTCTTTTCCGAGCTCGGAGAACTCGGGGCCCTCTTCCCTTTCTTCTCACCACCCTGCTTCGAGCAGGGGACTCGAAAGGCACATCCTCGTCACCAGATGGAGGCGTCATAGCAACATCCTTGGGGAGACCTGCAAAAGAAACCGGAATCGATGAGAACTCAACAGCACGAGGAGAAAATCAAACATTATTAAATCAGAAAAGAAAACTTACCATGAGAATGGACCTCCCACCGACACTTCGACAGTTCGCGCCATGCACGCTCAGAATGGTATCTGTGACACGAGGTCCTCGACCCACTCCTTGAGTCGAGGAACTACATCCAGCATCCAAGCCACTGCTGGACCGCAAAAACACCGATAATAAAGAAGGGAAAAGGAGAAACAATAAACAAAATCTGTAAGGCGAATTTATACTTACATTTCATGTTCCATTTCTCGGGAAATGACATGTCCTCGACTGGAATTAAGTCCGAGGTCTTCACTCGAACAAACCGGCCCAACCAGCCTCGGTCCCGATCCTCGTCTATACTCTAGAACAGGGCCTTAGTGTCCCGGCGGGCGAGCTTTATTAATCCCCCTCTATACAGTTGGGGACTGTACAGGCGCATGAGATGATCGAGGGTGAAGGGACATCCTTGGATTTTGTTTACAAAAAAGTGGAGGAGAATTACTATCCTCCAAGAGGGATAATTTGACCAAGGGTTACCTCGTACCTCTTGCAGAAGGCAATGATGATCGGGTCTAGGGGGCCCAACGTGAAGGGATAAGTGTACACACTTAAAAAACCCTCCTCGTGGGTGGTAATTGCTTCCTCAGGCGCATGCACCACCACGTGTTTATCGACCCAGTTGCCATCCTCCTTGACCTTGGGTAGGAGGCCACAAAAACGCCGGGGCGCAGGCTCCCGAAGAGAGAAGCCCAACGAATGTCAGATGCAAATCCCCGCACCTCATTAAGATCGTATTGCTATCGGTGGTCGAACATATGTATCTTGAGACTGGCTCGCACCGACCCGGTACTGAGAAAGTTTTTTGACCTTGAAATCGGCACCGGTCGAGCACCCACCGGGAATACATGCCTCAAGAGGAGGCTTCGCCGTTGGTTCATCGCTGGCTGGCCGTGATTAAGCAGCGGTCTCTTTTTGTGGAACAGTCTTAGAAGTTTTTTCCATTTTAAAGCAGAGATGAAGAAGAGGAAATTAAGAGGTTACGCTTAATGGTTTGCAAAAAGCTCAAGAAATCTAGGTACTGAAATTGGAGAGCGAGGAGATTCTTATAGAAGCAGAGTAGAAGAAGCTTTGAACATAAAGTTTGGATAAATGAAAGTCGGGATATTTATAGTTTGAAAATGACGGTTCAAAATCCGTAATGACCGACCAATGACCGACGAGCATTTAATGCCATTAAAAGACGTGATTGACGAGACATTTCATCATTTTTGTCATTTCTGATACGAAGTATCGGGACGAAGATCGAGGGATCATATCGTTTCTCGTCGTCTACTCTCCGAAAAATGAGGGAACTATCTATATACGGTAGAAATCGGGCTCGCCTATTGCATGACCGGCAGGGGATCAAATGTGATGGGTCGAAGCTCGACCCCGGATTGTATCAAACCAAAATACAAAGTCAGATCATTGAGCCCATGACTTCGGAACTGATCCCTACTCCGAATGAGATCGAAGAAACTTTATCTGGCCAAATAACAGAGGGCCAGAATATCCGCAGTCGGTTGGTTATCACGGCGAAAATCTCGACATGTATCAAGGAGAGGCCGATTTGTTAGCAAATTATGAGATTCCCTACCTTTTATAGAATTGTATTTAGAGTAGGAATCCCTACTATATAAGGGGGTCCGATCATTTGTAAAACACACTGTAACACGCATTCAAAGGCAATATGTTATTATTTCCAGTTCTTATTACTTTGCTACTCTGTTCTGACATCGATTGAGGCGATTTCTGGCTCAAGGGTGACCAAACTCAAGGCTAACACTGTTCAACTCGTGTGGTTTGCATTCATTTTTCTGTCATTAAATTCAATATTAATCTGTTTTCTCAATTTGTATCAAGTTATATCTCGTATCCTTAAGACTGCGTATAAATTCAATTGTTATCCGTTTTTGAGGGTAGACAATAGCTCCAGCCTTGACTCCGAATTGGGACCTGCACGCAGCCTTATTGGACCAAATAATCCTACAATTTTCCGAAGAGTTCCTGTGGAAAAATATATTAAGGACTTTTTTGAATGAAAGCTTGAAGGAAAATCATACCTTGATTTCATGAAGGTAGAGATGAGGGAATAAAGACGTTACGAATGCTAGGTTGCATTTGATGCTCTAGTTGGTTATTATCTTATCTATATCGTGTGGAATATTCTTGCAAGTTACTCTTGCTATTGTATAATGTCAAACATTTTGAGATGTCCCAAAATGAAACAGTGTCATGTTAATAGTGCAATACTTCATATTCAAATTGGGGTATTTTGGTCTTTTAATATTACTTAAACTATAAAAAAAAGAAAAAAAGGGAAAAACCTAACCAATTAAACGGGCAAAAGGCCACTGTAAAGTGAACGGAGAAACAGAAGGGGTTTAGGGCGTGGGGAACGAAGCCAAGAGCTTCTGGTGGAAACAAAAGCAATTACCAAGTTGTAAACACTCTCTAAAATACACCAACTAAAATGTTGACAATGAAAAGAAAGAGGGAGTAACATTGGGTCTGCAAATTTGCAGGGCGAAATAGAAAAAAAAACAGAGACAAAATTTAAAGTTGTAGCAAGTCTCTTTCGGCTCGAGCGCTGTAAGTTCTTCTCTACAGGTTTGCTGCCCTCATTCTTTGGTTTGTGAAATTTCTATTGGGTACTGAATTTTCTACAATAAAAACTATTATAGGCAGAGGTTCTATTTGGTTTAGACTTATGCACCTATAAGATATCATGTACCGTTATTACAAATTGGATGAATGTATTATATAAAAGGTTGAAATTGATATATTGTGGATCAATTTGAGTGAAAAAAAGCTACTTCCATAAGGACATAATGTAGTTATTACCTTAAACGAGCTTTAGAAGTTTTAAAAGTAATCTGGAATCATATGCCTTCTACAGTAACCTTGCCTTGGGCTAAGAAATTTATATATGACTTAAGGAGCATGATTAAGGTATAGAAGAGTTCTCGGGTAGAGTAGAAAAATCCTAATTTGGCTACTTAAGAATTAAACAAGAAATCGTAAGGGCTGGTTATTGTGAATTGGTATGTTGACAGTTCATAAAATTGATACATAAATTGATTTTAATACAATTTAGGTGATTGAAGAAGTCGAATGGATTGTTTGTGGTGACACATTCAGTATTCCGGCGCGAGTACTGTGAGTAGTAATCTTACCGCAATTTGTGTTTTCATAACCTGCATGGTTTATAACTTATTTTGAAAATAAAATGTGTTACAGAATTTCCGAAATTGCATGTGGGACAGTCCTTTACTTAATATGGTACTGAACATTTTACTTGAGATGTTTACCGTTATTTAAAATGTTCTCAATATTACTAGACATGTGTTTACTGTTATTCGAGATATGATTACCGTTACCGAAATTGGATTACATGATTTGATAAGAATTGAAATGCCCTATACTATTTTGAAAGCTTCCATGTGAATATTTACTGTTTACAAAGAAAAGCATAAATGGTAGGAGACTTTAAAGGATCCTGTAGCTAACGACGGGTTCGTTAGACCTGGTGCACCTTGTATTTACAGATTACCGATTATAGTTATAGACCTCACTAGTGGGAAGGTAGAACTAGCATACAGTTATAGTTTTCCCTCGAGTAGGGACCTACAATTATATTTGACTTTACGAAGGGGTCTACACAGTGATACAAATTACATGATTCTTTATTGGAACCTCCCAAACATAAAGATTTGCTATGAGACAGTGCTTACCGAGTTTATTAACGAATTGTTCAGTCGATTTTGTTACATGAAACACATGATGAGACTGATTATTATTTATTGTTTCTGAAAGGGCATTCTTATGATATTTTCTGCATAATATACTAGCATATTTTTTGACTTGTCCCCAACTAAATGGGCGGAAGTTTTAAAAGGAAACAATGCTGGAAATTCAAAGAGGTTTTAGATGACGTGAAGCAAAATACAAGGTTTAAAGAGCTGAAAACTGACAGTTTAAAGAAAACAATAACGAAAGTACATAAGGAGAAGGGGTCCTAGGTTTACAAATAACCTGGATCATCCACACAACACCCGGTAACCAATTATACGCGTGGTGTTATAGTGTGATCATCATATCCATGTCTACCCTTCCCACCCAGTTAAGGTATTGAAGCGCGGAATAGTGTCGTTACTTATTGCATGCTATTACCCGTCCCGATCCTATCAGTCCCGGAGGCATTGAGACCACTAATCCTAAATGGGAGGGAGTTGGGGCCTTTCAGAAGTTTTAAAAGGATAAAAGTCTAGGCGACAAACAAAACACATAATCAAATAGGGGAGAATCAAACAGCAGTTACGGCTCACACAGGCCTCCTCACTTAAAAGCAAATATATAGCATGACTTCAAATACTGGTTAGGGCCTGAATTATATTTAAAAGCGTTAGGACAAGTGGCTGATTTAGCACATATTTCAGATAAGAAGTCCGAATTAGACCTGCCTGCTGGTTGTAATTATTAAAGACTGGCAAAGTTGATTAATTACCTAAAGGTTTGCCTAGGTGAAACCTATAGGCATGATATCTGACAATGCAAAAGTATGTTGATTTTAAAGAGGCTTGCTGGTTATAGAAAAAAACGAGTTCTGCAGATTAAACGACATTGCTACTGATTTTAAACTTGTAACTAGCTAGACGATTCAGATTCATTAGTTATCCCTATATGCATGCTTTCTAAGCGTGATTGACTTAGGACATTTGTAAGAGTGCAGGAATCCTATAGGCATGGTTTCCAATGCAAGTGAATAGCTTATAGGCAGGATTTCTATATGCAGTAATGAATAACTTATAGGCAGAATTTCTATATGCAGTAATGAATGACTTATAATTGCAGAAGTAAACCTAAAGCAGGATATCTATCCCATATGCATAACATGAAAGTCCTTCCCCCCATTTTACTGTACACCCCATAAGTCATTACAAGGTTATTACAACTTGAATGACTCCAGAAAAGTGAATGAATAAAATACATCAGAAATTAAAATTCCAACCAAGGAGAGCCTAATTCAGACTCCTAGTCTGACATATGGAATAAACCAACTTCCAAGGACCAGATTCTCCAAAGCCTTTCTCTCATTTGGGATGTGTCAAAGTTCCAAGGAGTTTCCTGAACTCCAGGCAATGCTTACACCCCAAATATCATTGTAGAAATATAGTGCAGTGTGGAAATGCCAGCCCTCAAATGTCCAAGTTCAGAGGGAACTCAAGGTTCCCAAGGCAAGGCTCATAGGAGAGGGGCAGAACTTAGAGTCTAAGAGTAAGTGTAAGTGCAACAGAGGAGGAATTAGGGAAGGCCATGGCAGTCTAGTGGTCATGCCTAGCAATTAGGATGCTGGCACACCCCTGACCAGCCTGTCAGCCAAATCTTAGGAGTTAGGATCTATTGAAGATCAAGTTCAGACCTGAGCAGTAATTTGGGTACTGCCAGGCCAAAACCTTAACTCAAATACATAGAGGGGGATAGGGGTAGGGATTTATAATAGAAACAGTTGTAAAGAAAGAAACACACATAGCTAATCACTGAACATGAACGGCAAAGTAAACAATAATGCTGAAACTATAAACACATAGGGGTAATGGGGTAGGGAGCAATTGTTCATAAGGAAGAGAAGCAGGCAATAACATACAGGCATTTTAAATCAGATGTTACACTTTACAAAGGGTAGAAAGTAGACATGCATACAAGACTGTAAATAAACACATTGGGGTGATACTCGAATTAATTTAGGACATACCAGTTTCAAAGAAGCAAGTAAAGAGAAGCAGTAGTCTTGTAAAAGCCAAAGTGCAGACTGTGAGCACGTGATTTTTGCCCTAAGCAATAATTCCCAAAATTTCAAACAAAACAATTTTTCTAGTATTTTATAAATTTTTGTGAATTTTGTGGCATTCTTTGGTAATTGTTGCATTTTTATTCGTGCATTTTAATGCATATAAAATACAAAAATACGCATTTATATTCAGGTTTCAATTTCATGGTTAATATTAATTAGGGATTAATTTGTTTTTAGAACGTAATATGGAGAAAATAACAAAAATAGTCCACTTTTGCATTTTTAATTGTTAATTGTTGAATTGGTCGCGAAATAGGTTTTAAACAATTTTAGGAATTAATTAGCTTAACTTTGAAATATATTAGGTCTTTATAAAATTAGAAAAATAAATAAATAAATACAAAAATAGATAAAAGAAATAAAAGGGAAAAAGAAAAATTAAAAAATGATCTTAATTGGACTGGTCTTTGGGCCAAATTGGCTGAGCCCTAAATGAAATAACCCTGAAGGACCCAAGCCCAACCCTGGTGACCCGGTCCGTCTCCCCTACCCCACAAAACGACGTCGTTCTTTTTTAGCCGATCGGACCGTTGATTGCTGATCCAACGGACAAGATCGTCCTAGGATGTTTATATATATATGTCCAAAACCATACCCCTACCCCCTCAGAACCCCCTCCTACCCTCACCGTCTCGCAAACCCTAACCATGTAACACCACCGTCGCCCACTGTAACCCCGCCGTCTACCACCGTCCCTCCGCCGGCCGAAAATCGTCGTCGCCGGCGGCGATGCTCCGATCAACCCCAAAATTACACCACCGGTTCTCCTCGTTCCCCTCTCTCCAACCCCGCCCTTGGTTTCCCTCGAATCAACGTCGAACTCGTCGAATATCCCATTAAAGTTTTCCGGCCAAGTCGCCGATTACGCCAAATGGTCCCAAACTCACACCACAGAACCGCCCAAGCATCCTCTACCCAACCCCCATAGCCACTTGTCTCGAACATGGCCGGAACTGCTCAAATATTGAATCAAAAAACTCGGCCAAAACCCTATCTCTTCCAAATCCGCCCAAATTCATACCCTACACTCCCCTGACCTCCCTCATTCTTAATCCCTAATCGAAACCCTTCAAATCCCGCCGGAACTCGCCGAATTTCAAATCTAGGGTTCCTGGGCTTTTGGGAATTTTCAAAGGCGATTGAGTTCCAGATAATATTATAAGCCTATTCTTGATAGAGTAGACATATAATATTAACTGGAAACCAATTTCGAAGGGTAGTTCTTGTAGAGTTCAAAATCAGTAAGTTTCTCTTCTCAGTTTTATTATTTCTTTTCTTTGTTCTCATGAGTTTTTGGTTTCTGTTAGTTGTTAGTCAATTTTGTTTGTTTTCTGTGATTAGTTTGAGTCTTAGTTTGGTTAATTCTTATTTGTATTTCATCTTACCTTTGCCAGTTTATATGTTCAAATGTTCGTTTAAGGCAACCAACTGATAGTTTCGATTTTCTTATTAGTTTGGATTCAAGTTGATATGCTTGCTTTTCTTCTGATAATAAATTTGATTCTGATTCATTAGGTTAATAGGCTGATTTTGGTGTTTTGGATCCATATTTGTTCGGTAGCTGTTGATGCATGTCTAAAATTGGAGGTTTGGTTTGACTAAATGAACATGGTTGTTAGTTTAATTGGTTTAATTTCAGTTTGAATTTCAAGTTCTATTAATTAGTCTTAATTATTTTAGGCTAGATTAGTTGTTTGGTTATAGCTGGCAGGTTTATCGATGGCCAGTAGTTTCAGGAGGTTTGCAAGGGTAGTGTGGGCATAGAAAAAGGCAATTTTGTTAAGAATGGTAAATTCAAAACCAGGACAAGGGTAGTATAGGTATTGTACGATTAANATAATTGAACAAAATTCTGTGATTAATGCTTAGTTTAGTTAGTTAACTTCTAATTATAGTTGAGCATATCCAGTTTAGTTTTGTTGATTAGAGTTAGCTGGTCAGTCCTTAGTCTAATTAGTTAATAAAGGGATAATTTGGGGATTTCATTTGGGGACTGAATTTGGGAATTACTAGAAGCTTCTAGGAGGGGTGGTAGTTAAAAGATTAGATTGATAGTGATAGTTGCTTGTGTCCCAAGTTAAAAACTCAGGGACTAAACTGAAATTAAAGAAGGACCTTAGAAGAAAAACTGAAATCTGATACTCACTCATTTGTGCCTATAAAAGGGCATGCCCTTGCCTTCATTTGCAAGTTTTGGGAGCCCTCAAAATTTCCCTCCCAAAATCAGTATTCTCTGAGTTTTCCAGATCTGAAATCAGAAAGTTCAAAATTCAAAAAGCCAAAAACAACAGAAATTACAAAAAAAAAAATACTGTTTTATTCAATTTCTCAGGTTAATTTCAAGTTCTAGTGGTTGATTTGCATCTCTTAGCTCAATCCTTGGTAGCTGAAGTTCAGAAGTAGTCTTGGCCTGATTTCAAGTGGGTTTTGAGTTCAATCGAGTCAGTTTTGGGTCAATTTATTGGGTGCTGGTTTCTGTAGTGTATTCCTGGGATTTGCGAAGTGTTTTGGTTTAAAATCGTTTCTGAACTGTTGCTGAGAATTGTTGTTACTGCTGCTGAGAATTGTTGTTACTGCTGCTGATCTATTCCTCCTTCTCATCTGTGTTTTTTCATTCGAATCCAGGTACACTTCGAGACTGATTTGATGTAGCATCTCCTGTTGAAAACATGAAATGAAGTTGAAACCCGGAATTCTGATTGCTTTGTTATTTTAACAATTCTATATGTTCAGATTATTTTTGTGATTTGGTTAGTAGTATATTGATACGCCTGTATACATAGTGAAACTAAAATTGGATTGTATAAATTAAACTTTGGACTGTCAAACCTGTGATTGTCTAGCCTAGTTTAGTATAGTCTACTGCTGGTCCTAGTTTCATTGTTTCATTGATAAGTTCAAAAAATCAGAATTGGTTTAGATTCACATGAGAATGCTAGATCAATACATGAAATCTATGTAAATTATGATTTCAAGTCGAGAAACGATGTCTCAAATAGCCTTGTGTTGCGGTAGCTGATACCAGTAGATTCATTCATGACTACTTTGATAAAACTCAATTTTCTCAGTTTGTTGTGCCTTTAATAACCTCCAGTAATTCAGTAGCAGGTAAGTAGATTAATAACTTAGGGTTAATGGTTCAAATCAATAGTTTACTTGAATTGAATTATGCATCATTAATTGGACTGGCTTGAGTTGGTTAACCTGTTCGAATTTAGACCAGTTAGAGTTCATGAGGGATCATTGCTTCAGTAGTTCGAATGTGAGTATTATTTTTTCGTGATTGCCAACTGGTGGAACACATCTGGAGTAATTTGAAGTAATTCCAGCAAACCTTTGTTTAATTAAATTGTGGTTCAATTGAGTTTAAAGAGGCAGGGATATAACAGCCTTTGAGCCTCAGGCCATCTGCTGCGCAGGCCCAGGTTCAGAGCTCATTTCCTTCACATTTGGACCTGGGCCAATGCCTGGTTTACCTTAGCCCAATAACCAAGTTATTTAGGACTTTTCTTGTCTTTTTTTGGAGACGAAATAATTAGAAAAATCATAGCCGCTTTAGGGTCAGCCTTTGAATAAAAACGAGATGAGCCCTGCCAAACAACACACATAAATTGCGGGCCCTCAATAAACATTATATTAAAATACTTAGAATTCGGGATAGGCCGTTTAGCGAATTTCACGGCCTTCCCCAAAGATAATAATGCGATAGTCTCTTTAGGTACGCACTTTAAATAATTTTACATTCCTAATACGGGTGCACATTTATGTGACCCAAATCTAAATCTCAATGAAGTCGAAATGTGTCAAAAACCACGGGTGCATTTATGTGACGTGGTTCGAGACACGTTTTCACGACGTTGCAATTCTTTTAAAATAAACAATAATAATAAAAGCGGTTCAAAGCTAAAGACATAAATCCAAAACATGTACTAAAATCAAATAAATAAGCCAAATATGACAGTCGAGCGACCGTGCTAGAACCACAGAATCCGGGAATGCCTAATACCTTCTCCCGGGTTAACAGAATTCCTTACCCGGATTTCTGGTTCGCAGACTGTTATACAGAGTCATTCTTTTCCTCGGTTCGGGATTCAACCGGTGACTTGGGACACCATTAATCTCCCAGGTGGCGACTCTGAAATCTTAATAATAAATCCCGTTCCGATTGTCCTTTAAGTGGAAAAACTCCTTTATGTCCTAGCAGGTGTAGGTAAAAAGGAGGTGTGACAGCTCTGGCGACTCTGCTGGGGACCAAACCCAGAACTTCGGTTCAGGGTTTAAGAATTCGAGCTGAGAATAATTGTTATGTTTGGCTTTATCTGATTTTCCTACATGTTTCCTGCTGAATGTGCTAAATGCTTTACCGCTTTGATATTATCTGAACTGTATATAAACTGTGCCGAAACCCTTCTCTTCTCACCTCCGGGGATGTGCTTACTGGTTGAGACTCCCTATTTTGTTAGTGTCATACCTTGAAATAAGAAAGAGGCCGGACAAGTTACTAAGTCGGACGATCCCGCGGGTCCCCGGTACGTAGCCCCCTCCTCGACTCGAGTTGTCCGCTCGGGTACACAGTCTAGAACACATACCCAGGTTTTGAACCTAGAAGAACTTGACTTCATGCCGGATCCCTAGTAGGAACGCTTATCTGCATCACGTGCATTTTGACTTAGGGGACTCAACACAGGGGTTGGGTCCGTCTAGGACAGGTGTACCCGGAGTAATGGACCATCCTGATGCATCCTACTTGTGAACTTATCTGTTTTGGACTCGCATGCCGACCGGCTTTGTATCTGGGCAATATTGAAAAAAGAGAGAAAAAGCGAAGTAGCAGTGGGGAGAATTAATTACCTATACCAGGAAAAAAAAACCGATGGCCAAGTAGTGCCGAAATGCTGCCGGATTTTTGAGAAGAAAAGTAGTTTGTTTTGTTTGCCAGTGGAAAAGAAAAAAAAAAGTTTATTTCAAATTAGTCGTTTAGTTTGCACTAAAAAACGAAAATATAAAAGAAATCTTAGCTTTCAGAAAAAGGGGAAAANATTTTCAAATTAGTTCGTTTTATTTGCCACTAAAAAAAGAAAATATAAAAAGAATCTTGCTTTCAGAAAAGGGAATTTGCCAACAAAAACCAAAAGAAAAAAAAAGAAAAAAAGTTTTATTTTCAAATTAGGGGGTGTTTTCAAAAATAGTTAGATTTATTATGCCCGAACTACGCAGGTTTGATTCTCATCGGGTGTGAGATACGTAGGCAACCCTCATCGGGTCCAACCGCCCCTTTACAAAAATAGCCAAAAATGTCAATTTTTTATTTTGTCGTAAATAAATCAGGTGATGTCGTTTTGTCAAAATAGCCGAATGTCCCCAAACGGGCGCCGGAAGGCTGTTTGTGCAAAAACGGCCATCTTGAGTCATTTCCCAACGGTCAACGGGTACAGCCTTAAAGTCTTCTCTCCGAAGTGCTGGAAAGCCGTAACTGCAAAACCAACTGTTTGTTTAACTTAGAAATTTGAACAGAGATTGCGCTATTTTTCTCTTTTAGGTCAAAATAAGTGATTAAAATCACCTTAATAAATGTGCAGGATGAGCACGATTCAAAATAAGGGGAATTTGCATATAGGCCCGCGGCGAGGCCGAAAGATGTCCCGCGGGCACCAGGAAATATTTTGCTTCTACTTTACGTTTATTATGCAAGAACTACGCTTGGTCTGATTCATGCGGGGTTATGATACGTAGGCAATCTCCATAGGATTCGACCATAACCAAAAGAAAAAAAAAAGAAAAAAAAAAGAAGAAAAGAGAGGAAAACCCACAAAAGGCAAAAAGGAAAGAACAGAGCGGATAAACAAAACTCAAGAGAGGAAGGAAATAGGAACGAGAGAAGACAAAGGCAAGAGTGAAAAACAAGAAGGAGAACATAAGAAGAAAGAGTTTACAATCGGAAATAAGGAAAAGCCGGGATGACGCATGCGACCGATCAAAAGCTGTTACCAATGTGTGAGATGACCTAACGCTAAAGTGATGGTTTCATTTTGTTCCAATTCCAGAAAGGTGGTTGGTTTGTGGTTTGAAAGTGGTAACTCTTCTGTACAACACAAAGACAAAAGGCAATGGCAAACAACAAGAGAACTGAGTTGGTTGGTACTGGTGCTCGACAACAGTTGGTGGAACAAGATAATGGGTTGGCTGAAGAGGTGCGGATGCTAAGACAACATATGACAGACATGTATCAAGCCTGGATGACTGGGAAGGCGCCACCTCCGCCACCACTAAATTTCCCGGACGCTACCCTTACCCAAACTCCCAACACAATACCAGATGATCCTCCATATTCTCCAGACACACCCGCTTATCACACTCGTCCCAACTACCCTAGTAGCTCCACCGCTCATCCCTCAGTTACTACTACCCAAAATTGCCCTCCTGTCATATTGAGATGAGCTCCATGATAGAAATGAAAAGGTTACAGGAAGAGAAGGACGAGATGGGACGCCTAGAAAGCTGAAAAGCATAGAACTGTCCTTAAGGGACAAGCGAAGAGTGGGAGGCCAGGGTNTGTTAAGTCTAAGCCCTTCCTTCATTTTGGCATGATCTCGTAACAACATGTGTTTGATGACGAGGAATAAAGAGAAGTTCATATTCCCGAATTTATATACATTATCCTAGTCTCATAAGTTATAGTATTCTCCAGGTCTATACCTTGGAGTCTATTTTATATATACACGTTTGATGGGTAGGTCGAGGCCTTGTCCCAACCGTGATACAGTAAAGTTATCTCTAGAGGCTTGTAGATGAGTCCTGTATATTTTGTATATCAGTAGATGTTCATGGCAGCTTCGTCGGCTTGCACAGTTATATATATATATATATATATAT
>NW_017676434.1:0-7801 GCF_001879085.1 Nicotiana attenuata
AACTCTACCCATCCTCGAGCATCCCCTGGCCAAGCAAACATGTCAGGCATATAGTTCATTCTATTGGGATGGTGAAAGGCTATATGATCATTCCGCGGCCTTCGCGGAAGCTCTTGACGGTATCGACCCTTTTGGAGATGTTCTATAAGCCAGGGCTGGAGTAATAAGTTGCAACCCTCAAAATGACTGGCCCCTCGTTGACAATTTTCCAAAGCTCGGTAGATCTTCGCAACAATCATGGGCACTATGCTGAAATGTTGCCCTTCAATCCCCTCCATTACTGTCTTGGCGACCATGGCTAGTCTGGTATGGATCCTAGCCTTCTTCATGGGAAACACTATCATTCCCAGGAAGCAGAACATGAAGACGAAAACTCTCCTGTGGATATGCCCCAATGATGTGAGGGTGAATTTATCTGGATAGGTGTGGTAGGACATGCTATGACCGTACCTCTCGTACAGGTAGTCGAAAGGAACATAAGAATCCTTCAAACAAGTCAAGTCTGAATTTTTCTTCAACCCCATCATTTTGAAGAAACCTTTAGCCTTGCGGTTTTTTGGCATGAGTAAACCTGGGGCCTCCCAAGGAATACCGGCTAACCCACCTATCTCCTCGAGCAATGGTGTCATTTCAAGGTCCCCAAATCGAAATACTGATCTATCACTGTCCCAGAATAAGGTCGCAGCCTCTATGATTTTGTTGTCTGGCTGAATTTCCAAAAAGAGAGGGTAAACTTCCAAAATACTTGCGGACAAGAGTCCGGTCACTATAATGAAGGTCCTCCCACCATCTTAGCAACCTTGGGTGAATAATGGTTACCATGCCAAATCTGGGGATTTCGTGCCTCATTTCCTGCAAAACAAAGCGTTAGTCCCTCACCCCCGCCGGACTCGACTATTTAAATCAATAATTGGCATAAACAGCATTTAGTCCTCCAAATAAATGCACAGACTATGGTGTTGTCCGTTTGGGTTCCAGGGGAACCTAGTGGACTTTGGATAAGGCTATCTTAAAGAGTCATTATGTGGACAGCATAACTGACCCGACTAGGTTTGACAGTGATGCATGAACAGTTAAACAGAATAAGGTTTCTATGGGTTGCTAGACCTCTACCCTTGAGCGGACAACTCAAGAGGGAAAGGCACGGAACCGTCGACTGCACCGCTGATCGACTAGTTTTACCGCAAATACGCCTTTGCCAAAATTTAGGGGGTAATAATATAGGAAGAGCGCAACCACTCATCAAGCGTTGCTATGGTATTTGTTTGGCACAAGTGGAATATGATGTTGAAAAATGCAATTACAAGAATGAAACAAATTGCCACGTATTTTCACGTTCATACTGATTACAATAATTGCTCAAAATTACAACGGTATTGAAGGAAAACAGTAAATGAAAGCGTTAAAGAAAAAGGAACAAAAAGACAAGATAGTTTCAAATAAAGGTATTAAACAAATCAATAAAGAAAATAATAAAGTCACATATAACATGAAGTGGTAAAAGCCTAAAGAATCCCCAGCAGAGCCGCCATGCTGTCGACGCCCCCTTTTTCTCTAAAGCGAGATCGGGTTTACGACATTCGGAAAGACAACTCTATTCCCGTTTGGGAATTGGGTTTTTGAATTTGAAGAGTCGCCACCTAATGATTAAGTGCATTAGGACACTAAGGGTTTTGAATTTGAAAACCAGAGTTCGGGTAAGGGCTAGAAATTATCTCGAGGGGAAGGTGTTAGGCACCCCTCAAGATCCACTAGTGTGATTCCCGGCCATGCTACAATTGTGGCTTTAAATGCAAACAACAAGTAGACAAGCAAGAATTACAAACACAAAGAGGTATTTTCACATAATGGTTGCAACAGATTAAGGAAATTAAAGAAACTGAATTTTGATAGAGGAAGCAGTTTTAAAAGCTTGAATAAAAGAGTAAAAGAGAAATATAGTTGTTGCAAGTTAAAAGCAGTTTAAAAGCTGAAGTTTGGCAAAAATAAAATGGACAAATAAGGGAAGGGATCCTAGAATTATACATAATATGGATCACTCCACACAACACCCGGTAACCGTTTATACACGTGGTGTTATAGCGTGGTCATCATATCTATATCTACCCTTTCCTACCCCGTTAAGGTACTAAGCGCAAAATGGTATCGTTACCTATAGCATGCTATTACCCGTCCTAATCCTATCAGACCCGGAGACATTTGGGACTTCTAATCCTATCAAGGGAAGGAATTTTTGGGCTTTTTCAAGAGTTTAGAAAGGTAAAAACTCTAATGTGTCAAACAAAACATATAGGACAGTTATGGGGTACACATAACAATTAAAGGCTCACATAAGCCTCCTCAGAATCACGAAAAAGTAGTTTAGCATGCCTTACATATGCTGATTAGGTCTAAATTAAACTTAAACGTTAAGCGGACTGGTTCAACCCATATTTTTAGACATAAAATCCGCAATAGGTCCGCCTCGCTGCAATTATTGAAGACTGATGCAGTTACAACTTTTACCCTAAGGCTTGCCTAGGTGAAACTTATAGACATGATATCTACTAGTTTCAGAAAAATAAAAGTAAAAAGGTTACAGAAGAGTTGCCAGTTTTAACAGAATAATACAAGTTCTGCAATTGATAACGCGTTATTACTGACAGATTACCTTAAAATGAGTGAGGTAATTCAGAATTGATTGACAGTTCCTATAGGCATGTTTTCTAGCGTTGTTAACGTTAAACACTTTTATAGACATGGAAGAAAATGCAGAAAACCTACAACATGATATCTAGGTGTTGCCTTTTATTACGAACGTGACATCTGATTGCATTTGGTTATTAAGACCTATAAACATGTTTGCCTAATGAGGAATGGATACGCAACAATCAGAAAGGACCTATAGGCATATTTTCTACATGCAGAAATCCTATAGGCAGGGTATCTGTATGAGAACATGCTGAGATTAGAAATCCTATAGACATGGTATCTATATGAGAACATGCTGAAAATAGAAATCCTATAGACAGGTTATCTATATGAGAAGCATACAAGCACAATAGCAAGGAACATAGGAACCAGTACAGGAAACAAGTTTCAAGAAAGCTTGAAAATTAAACGAGTTCAGGTAGTGTAAACTTAAAGAAACAGTCGATAAAACACATCTAAAAAGAATCCAAGCAAAGTCCGGTAAAGGAAACCAAAGGACTAAAACTCAGTAGGAAAACACAGTAGAGAAACACATGAGATAGGCATGTGAGAGCATACCAGAAAAACTTCATAATACAACAAATATAAGAACACACGAAAAGGCATGCGAATCAGAAATGAGCAAATAAGAACATAGCAGGGGTTGATTCTCACCAAGAAAAAGGAGAAGAAGAAGAGTCAGAAACATTTTAAGAACTTTCCAGAAACCCTAATCGAAAAGAAGTGATTTTTGAAAGAAAATCGGAGAAAACGTTTAAGCACTTAAGAGACAGTGCAAACATGTAACAGATCTAAAATAATCAGAGAAAACCTCGATATTTTGGGTTCCAGATGAACCCTAAAGATGAGAAAGGCTTCAAAAATACTCGATCTAAGCCGGATAAAAATATGCTCAAAAGACCAGGAGCCGCCGGAGCAAGGCCGGAGATGGCTAGATCTTCGAATCAGTGAAGGCCTGAGTGAAGACCTTCGAGGTATGGCCTTGATTCTTCGAACAACAGGCATGCAGAAGCCATAAGAGGTGGGTATAGGCTGTCCATGGCCTGAGAAGCCATGGACGCGGGTGAAATCATGGTGGAACAAGGTAGGGGAATGCTAGGGTTCCGGGGAGGGCTAGAGAGAGTTTGAGAGATGGGAGTTCAAAGGCGGCGTATCTGATAGAATAGATTAGGGTTAGGGGGGTATGGAAATTAAAAAGGAAAGAACGGATCATGGCCGTTGATCAAAATGATCAACGGCCAAGATTAAAAGAGGAACCGGGCGCGTCTGAAAATGGGTTGTGGGTTTGGGTTGGAATTTGAAATTGGGTCGTTTGATTAGGGGTGGAATTGGGGGTTAAATTGAGGCTACAATTGCAATTGGAAATGGCTATGTATTAAATAACCAATTTCTCCCCTCTAATTTATATAAAAATAGTTAAAATAATTTTAAAAATGAATTAAAAGCACTGAACTAGTTAATAATATATAAAAATTAATCTAAAATACTGGGAATAGTTTTATAACTGTAAAATGCCATTAATCATAATATAGGCTACGATTGCAATTTTATTCAATTTTAGTTTAAAATATCTAATAAATTTGTAAAAATATGAAAAAATCACCTTTACTATATTTTGGTGTAAATATGAGGATGGAAATAAATTATTCACAAAAACGGTATTATTAAGAATAATTACGTGATTTTGTACTGCTAAAATAGACAATAAATCGAGTTTACAAATCTTAGAAAATTAGGAAAAAATACCAAAACTCTTAGCATGCTTATGTATGCATACACATAATATTTTGAGAATATTTTGAGTATATAAAATACATAAGGAAAAGTTGGGTATCAACACCATGCTTTGTATTATTGTCATCTCCGCTGTTGTACTTGTTGCAGTGAGGTGCGAGGCTTCTGTCTTGCTGTAATTGTTATCTCTGTTGGTTGCGCTACATATTTACTTTAGGACTACGAAATGGTATTCTGGTAGATCACCCTGTTCTGCATATTTACTTTGGGACTACGGAACGGTATTCCGGTAGATCCCCTTGCACATTTACTTTGAGACTACGAAATGGTATTCCGGTAGATCTCCCTACATATTTACGTTGAGACTACGGAACGGTATTCCGGTAGATCTCCTTGCACATTTACTTTGAGACTACAGAATGGTATTCTGGTAGATCTCCCAGCATATTTACTTTGGGACTATGCAACGGTATTCCGGTAGATCCCCCTGCACATTTACTTTGGGACTACGAGACGGTATCTCGGTAGATTCCTTGTTGTTATCGCTGTGTTCTGAACTATTGCTTTTCGTTGATTCTGTTCCTGTGTAAACATTCGACATGGTGTCCGTCCTTTTCCTTATGCTTCAGCTGGTATGAACTATGTTAGGACACTTGCACAGGCATACACGTGGCCAAGAAACCTTATCGGATATGAGGTTTCCTTGATATTGTTGAGTATAGATGCACACCCTCGTTTACTTGCCTCCTATATGAGAGTGGCTCTTTTTGGCACGTGAGTTGTCAGCATGATTATGAGGTGTGATGAGGGCATAGGATGCCAAGTGCTAGGGTTCAGGTATTGAGACCCGTATTGTATGATTATGACATGAGGGGTCACAAGGTGACTTATATTCGAAGGATATTTATTTGAAAAGATTATATTCGAAAGGTATTTACTTTGAAAGAACTATGTTTGAAATATATTTATTTGAAGGAAGTATATTTCAAAATACTTTTATTGGTAAGGATTATATTCTAAAGATTTCTATTTGAAAACTTATGGGTGAAAGATTTATATTTGAAGGATTTGACTAATTGATTGGAGTTTGCTGGCTAAGGCCTGATGTGAAAACTATCGTAGTTGCTGAAGTGTTATTTGTCGTTACTGTATTTGTTATTATCGGATTTGGGTTGTGTTTCCGTTAACTCTTCTGTGTCCTTATTATGGTGTTCCGCTGTTACTTGTTGTTTCCTTCCTTATTGCAAATTCCTGTATTGTTAGCCATATCGCGTAGTCTTTATATAGATATCATTGTTGTTGTTCCTATACTTATACTTGTAAGTCTATTAGACCAGTAGGTGTCTTGACTGTTCCTCGTTACTACTCCACCGATGTTAGTCTTGATACTTACTAGGTACCGCCATGGGGTGCACATTCTACACTTCTGTACATTTTTGTTTGTATTGATCCAGGTATTTTGTTCGTTAGTAGCTGTGGGATTCTTGCTGAGGAGACTCATGCTATAGTTGATGCTGCGTTCGCAGGCTTCGGAGTCACCTTCCTATTTGTATACGCACAAGTTTTACTTATTCCCTAACAGTTGTATTTAGAGGTTGTAGTAAACTCTGCAGAGCTTATGACTTGTACTACCGATTTTGGGAAATTATAAATTTTGTAAGATTTCTATATCGAGACTGTTAGGTTTTCTTTATTACAGTTGTTATTCAGTAAATGTTAGGCTTGCCTAGTCCCTAAGACTAGGTGCCATCACGATACTCAACGGAGGGGAAATTGAGTCGTGAAATCTATACATGATCTTCACCATAACTTGACTCTGCACCGGAGCCTTCCGAACCTTTGGGCTCATATAGTTCCCTTGCCTCGGCCTCGAGCCCCTTGGATTCTTCGATCTCGGTCGACAGGTCAAAACCTCGGGCGCGAGTCTCCTTGAGGGTATCCCTCCGGGATATCCGCTTAACATACTCAATCTTCGTCTTTAAGCGGGCCTCGGCTATCTCCACATCAGCCTTATATTGGGCCAGTATTTCCTCAACTTCGGAGGAACTAATCGAAGTTTCCACAAATTTGGACTGCAACGCAGTATATTCCTGGCCAACGGCATCTAGTTC
This sequence comes from Nicotiana attenuata, assembly GCF_001879085.1. Classification (NCBI taxonomy): domain Eukaryota; kingdom Viridiplantae; phylum Streptophyta; class Magnoliopsida; order Solanales; family Solanaceae; genus Nicotiana; species Nicotiana attenuata. The sequence goes on from NW_017676434.1 coordinate 6,537, forward strand.
CGAGGCAACGTTCGGGCGTCTGCCGAGATAGTAAGAACGACCGTTATCTTACGGTCGGGATCCACACTCAGGACTGGGAACTGCCACACTAGCTTCGTGCTTGAGCTCAGCTTGCCCGCTCCTAATGGAACGTCCTTTTTTGGGACCACCACGGTGCCGTCTCATTTGATTTCTTTTTATCGGCTTGAGCCTCTTCGAACATGGACTTTGTGTGGGACTACGTCTCTGCAATGTCGATGACACCGTGTCGACGCCCCCTTTATTCTAAGGCGAAAATCGGGTTTACGACATTTGGGAGGACAACTCGTTTCCCTTTTGGGATTTGAGTTTTTGGAATTGGAGAGTCGCCACCTAATGATTAAAGTGCATTAGGACACTGAAAGTGTTTGAGTTTGAAGAACCAGAGTTTGGGTAAGGGCTAGAAATTATCTCGAGGGCAAGGTGTTAGGCACCCCTCAAGATCCACTAGTGTGGTTCCTGGCCATGTTATATTGTGACTTCACATAATCAAATAAGAAATTAAGGGCTCAAATAGAAGGGGTTTGCATATAACATTGCAAATAAGTTGAAACTGTGAGGAAAAGTAAAGAGGGAAGAAATTTGTGAAAGATTTAAACAAATTCTAAAGAAAGCAGATAAAAAGAAAAGTAAAGGGAAGGGGGTCCTATGTTTATGATTAATATGGATCACATTAATGCAATATCCTGTAATCACTCCTCAGAAGAGGGGCTACATGGGATATTAACGCATCGGTCATCATCTCCATATCTACCCTTCCCACCCCGTTAAAGTATTAAAGCGCGGAATGGTATCGTTACTTATTGTGTGCTATTACCCGTCCCGTCCTATAAGTCCTGGAGGGTATTTAGGACCACTATTCCTATGTGGTAAGGACTAGACTGAACCCTCAGGTTTAAAGGATAAAATGCTAAGCGACATACATAACAAATAGGACCGCACATAAGGGAACATACAAAGACAAATAAAGGCTCACAGATCCCTCCACAAGTGAACACGTAATTCGCACGTCTCAAACACATTTAAGGTCTCAAAGATGGGAGTAAAAAAGAGACAGGAACGTTGAAGTTAAAAACAGTAGGTTTCAAGAGGACATTTTTTATAACTTATCGGGGAAAGCAGAAGGTTCAGTTAAGACTAAGTGACTTGAAGAATGTTCGATTTTCAAAAATACAACTAAAGACAGCAGTAAGATTTAGAAGTATACAGCAGTTTAGAATTTAGTAAAATATAAATAAGAAATCATT